>NC_056747.1:1032730172-1032903442 GCF_019279795.1 Protopterus annectens | reverse complement strand
CCCATACAATATAATAAGATGTTTTTCTAGTTGTTCTTGACCTAATTGTGTTTATTTCCATATGGCACACTATATTCATAACATTTTTAAATTCATTGAACGAAGGAGGTGTATCTGAAATCCAATTTCTGGTTATTATTTTCCTAGCCACTGCTAGAATAGACCATAACAAGGGAAGCTTAACCTTTTTAACACTTTGAGGTACAGGTGTGTTGAATAATATAAGAGATTTAGAAATAATGAAATTATCTGTAAAAAGAGCCTGCAAAAATTCATTAATTGACTTCCAGTATTCTTTCAGTTTTATACAGTCATAAAACATATGAGCCCAGTCAGCATTAATTTCTACATTACATTTCTTACATAGATTATCTTTATTATTTAGTTTATTCATCATCAAAGGTGTATAAAAAGATCTATGTAAAAATTTCCATGTATAAAGTCTCCAGACAATGGAAGACGTAGTTCTATAGGCAGATTCCAATATATATTGTTTATCTTGTTGATTTGGTGGGTCCCCATTAATAGAAGTGAAATAATTCCAGTATGTATCTACACTGTAAAAAGTTTCTTGTCTGATAATTTTATGTATGTATGAAAGTTTACCTTTATCAGAAACTTTATGTTGTAAATTTAATATCAAGTAATCAATCAGTGTTGGAATAGATTCTTTAACTGTTATAGACATTAGATCTATTTTATCAATGAGATGTTGTCTAAAGGTCTGAACCTCTAACCAGCAACTTTCTCTTAGATCAAATTCTTGTTTTAAGAAATCTAGATTTTTAACTTTATTATCAGATATCAACTGATACCAGTACTTTAGATCATTATCTATAGCTAAATGAGTTCCTTCAGAAGTAGATGACAAAAGCATACCCTGAGTATACATTATAGGGAATATAATAAAATTCCATTCCCTATACTTAGGGTGCATGAATATAAAGTTACGATAGCTAATAATAATATTTAATGGGTAACAAACCACAAGTTTAGGTGTAATAGGTGAAGTACAAAATTCCTTTAGTAACCATAACATGGAGTTATTTACAATCATATTTTTATGTGTTAAGGAGATTTTCATGAAGTGCATACTAATTAGCTCCCAATAATCTTTCCATTTTTTGACATATGACTGATCTATTAATAAAGTAATAACTTTTACAATAGAAGAGATAGTATATAAATTAAAGTCTGGAAAAGAAATACCCCCTTGAGACCAGCTATTAGTATGTTTCTTTAATGCAATCCTAGGTCTATTAGGTGCCCATAGGAAATTTAACATTAGTGTATTCAGTTTCTTGATAATTATTTTTGTAGGTGGAAGTATTATTGATTGTATTAAGTATAAAATCTTGGGGAATATTATCATTTTAATAATTGTAAGTCTCTCCTCCATAGTAAAAAACATATTATTCCAGGTATTAAAAGATTTTGTATATTAAGAAAACAGGTATTATAATTATTATATATAATAGATTTAATATCTTTAGATAGTATTATACCTAAATAAGTTATCTGACCTGAATTGGGTACATATTTAGTAAAATCACTAATGAGAATATTTTTTCGTGTATATATAAGTAGTATTTTAGTTTTTTCTTCATTGAATATTAAACCAGAAATACTTTTAAAATTCATCATTTTATCAAATAGAGACTGCATAGAAGAATTAGATCCTGCTGATGTAATTAGAACATCATCTGCAAAAAGTTGAATTTTGGATGTTGTATTTTCATCTATTTCAAAACCCTCTATGTCAGTACTGTTTCTGATCAAATTAGCCCAAGGCTCCATTACTAAAGTGAATAATAGTGGAGAAAGTGGACATCCTTGTTTTGTACCTTTAAAAATGGGTATTTTTTGTGAAACATATGTTCCTACCTTAATATAAGCCAATGTTCCTTTGTATAAATGCTCAATTAGATTTACACATGCATCTGAGAAGTTTGTGCACTTCAGTAATGTAAACAGATAGTCCCAACTTACTGAATCAAATGCTGAACTTATATCAAGACTAATAAGTGTTAAATCTTTCTTTTTCCTATTTGCAAAATCAATTAATGTTAAAGTTCTTCTTATATTATCAAAATTATTTCTGTTTACAATGAAGCCTGTCTGATCTATATCTATAATGCCGGGGATGATTGTCTTCAATCTATCAGCAAAAATACTCATAAACATTTTATAATCAACATTAAGTAATGAGATGGGCCGATATGAAGTACATCTAGTTGGATCTTTATTAGGTTTTAAAATTGGTGAAATAAATGTATATTGCCAAGATGGGGGGGTTATTAACTCAGTTTGGGCCAAAATAAAAACCTTATGTATTAATGAATATGTACTTTTAGAAAGGATTTTATATATCTCTGGTATAATACCATCATTACCTGGTGCTTTGTTTGATTTAAGCTTATTTATTTGTGTAATAACCTCTGTATATGAAATACTTTTGTCCAATAGTTTAATCTGTTGTTTATTAAGCTTTTTATTCATGTTTGTGGTTATAAACTCCTTTATTTTATCTTTAGGTTCCATGTTAATGTTATTATGGTTAATTTTGTGAAAGTGATTTCTAAATTCATCTAGTATTTCTGGTATACTAGAAACATTCTTCTTTTCCTTAGAGAAAAAATTTCTTTGATATGGTTTTGTTTATTCAACCTTTTGTTTTATTTTTAAGTCTATGTAAGTATTTGGGGCTTATTGAATAAGACAAAAACTTGTATTTCTCTAAAGTTATTTTAACTTTATGAGTTAAAATTTCTTTGTATTTCTCATTTAGTTTGTTTATTTCTTCAATAACTTTCTTGTCCATAATATTTTCTTTATTATTATGTTTATAAGAGTCTAATTTACTTTGAATATCTTACAATTCCTTATCCCAAGATTTCCTTTTATTATTATACCATCTGATACTTTGTCCATATAGATATGATTTTAAGGCATCCCAAACATAGACAATGGAGACTTCAGGAGTATTATTTATGTCTAGAAGATGTTTTACTTCTGAAAGTATATATTCTTTATAATCTTTTAGTTGAGTTAAGTATGCTGGTATCCTTTTGATCTGAACATTATGAGTATTTTTATCATGAATTCAAAAACAATTGAATTATGATCAGATATAGGACATGAAATGATTTTGGAATTAATTAAATCTGTTACCATCTGGTTAGAAATAAAGACCCTATCTATTTTTGAATAAGTTTTGTATCTGTTAGAAAAAAGGTGTATGGTAATGATTTTGAATCTGATTATTAATATCATTCAAATGATAAGAATTAGCAAAATCATTTAAATGTTTTGCATTAGATGTAATTCTTCTTTTTCCTGTAGTGGTAGTATCACTTTCATGTAGTATACAATTAAAGTCACCAGCTAAAATAATATCTCCTATAGAGAATGATATGATCTTATCAAGATGATGTTTCACTGTATTAATACCAATTCCAGGTATCCAATATACATTAATTAAAGTGTAAGTCTTCCCATTAATTTGTATTGTAACCATACAAAACATTCCTTTGTCATCCTGATAAGACTTAATGGTTTTAGGAATGGGCATACTTTTATTCCATAAAATAGCCACTCCTCTTTTTCTGAGTGTGCTCTGAACTAACCAATACTGTATATTTGTTTGTGGCTAGTTTATCAATATCTTTTTCAAGAGATGGGTTTCTTGCAGGAAGACTAAGTTGGCCTTATGTAAATTAATGTATCTTATTAGGCTTGCCCTTTTACACGGATTATTCAATCCATTAATGTTTAAAGAAATTCCTTTTAAAGATGTCATTTGGCATTTTTAAAACTTAAGAATCTTATGATCAAAATAAATAACAACATAAGTAATGTTACATCTCCTCCTTTAGGTGTACCTTTAAATATAGCTGTATTTATTGAATCTCTTATGGGATTTTGTATAGGATTCAATTTTGTTTGTAGTGGCAATGAGTGTACAAAATATATTGTGGATGTCAAAACTATATACATATAACAATGAACAAGTGAAAATAATGTAAGGATTAAACCTTGCATCCAGCCTGGAGTTAAAAACTCCAACTTAGAGTAGTATTTACCACTCAAGTTAACCCCCTACCCTAAGCAGCAGTACCTTAGCTACCACCTTATCAATTTAATACTGGTTATATTTAACTTAAATTAACAGCTTTCAATTCAATTATCTAGCAAGACAAGACTACACATTTGATAAAACAGCATCATATAAACTAAAATAAACTTTTTTTTAAAAAACTATTCATACTACTATATACATCTATGTAATATAATACACTTGTATTCAAATAGCATTCAAATAATCTTGATATTAGGAACCAAGAGGAGAGAGAGAAATAAAATATGTGGAAGAGGGAGAGGGAGTGAAAGAAAGAGAGAGAGAGGAAAAAAAAAGGAAGGCATATTTACATATTAATTTATTCAAAGTATGTAAAAATAAGTTCTAACATTCATTTAAATCAAAACTTTGGCTAATATGGTTCAGACATTACATATATTAAGATGCATCTATTTTCTGTCATGTAAATGCAGTCAACAGCTTCCAAAAAAAAACCTTGAATTGCTTGTATATGAGCATTTTACTCATACTCATTATTGTCAATAGAATAAAATATTATATTTATAGAAATTGTTATAAATCATACTGCATAGTTATGCAAATTCTCAGAAACACTTGCATTATTGTAAAAAAGCCATCTGTATTTTGTATGTCTATACTACTGCTTTAAAATATATCACATGACAATTTCTTCCAGAATAGAGTTATAAAGTTATTTATGCTTGTCAATCAGATGAATTAAATGAGTTATAGTAATGTATATGTTTGGAACATAAGTTTTTAACACAGATTAGTATGCTGCAGTCAAGTAGATTTTCAAAAACACTTGAATAAATGTTTCATTTTCTATGCCTTCTAAAATAAGACATTTACTTACTACAAGAAACTGTATCATTTAAAATCATTATAACTGACATATTTTATGAATTATAACATAGATATTTAAGTAATTATATAAAATAACTCACATTTAAATGTTAAAGAGTTCATTTTCCTTCACATAGTCGCATTTGCATCAGTTCTACTTCCTGGTAGAGTGTTCTTCCTGAATCTGCGATGTGTCAGTGTGATATCTGGGTCAAAGGTCAAATTGACTGCTTTCAGCTTCTCTGTGAGAATTCTGAGAGTTGAAGCTTTTAAAACAACTCGAGGACACTGTTCATGAGGTAGCCCACATCCCAGATTGTCTCCCTTAACATTTTGGCGGGAAACTTGTTAAAAACTAGTGACAAACATTCATTTAGCAGTGTAAATGCATCTAAACATGACAAAACCTTTGCAATGTATTTTACAGGTTATTACAGCCTCTATGTAAGTGAAATTAAGCCCAAAGTTATTAATAAGTAATAAAACTCAATATTTTTGTCCCAACTCAATTTTTATGCAAATCTTATTATTTACTGTGTCTATATTATCAAAAGCATTTCTATATATTAATATGAAAAAAAACTAAAGAGAAAGAATAAAGAAAAGAAAAAGAGAGTAGAAAATAAAAGAGTGTAAATCAGAAATAAAAAAAAATGTAAGAGAAAGCTATAAGAAGTATATACAATGGAATATTACTTACTGTTTATATTAATAGAGTTAAAAATAAAACATATTATTTACTATTATTTAGTTCTAATTATTATTAGTTAAACTAAAGCATGACAGATTATTTACAAACAAGCATAAGCAGTATAATCAAGAAAGTATAATTAGGAATAGCATTTGAAGAACATATAAACTTTTTACAAGGAATAAATATGTTATTATTACATTTATCATATTTTCATTACTCTTCTCTCCCTGCCCTCCCCCACCCTTTACCCACTACATAATCTAAATAGAATGTCATTGTTTAAACAAAGAAAAGAAGAAAAGAAGAAAAAAAAGAAAAAAAAATGTATCAAATTACTGACCTTACTTCTCTTTTTCAGAAAGAGAAACAAATTAAATAATAGCTTGTTATTAGTTCCTCAGATATTTTGACTGGTTATGAAACAAAACATTTCTTTGCACACAGAGAATAACTTTGATTAAATCTTTTTCAGAATATTTGTGGCTTTCTGGAAATGCAGGAACTATATTTAAAAAGATTAATAATGAAGTAAAATGATGAGAGAAAAAAAAAAAAACATAGAACAAATAATTTGTTTTTTAGTCTCTTCTTCTTCTCTGAAGTCTTCCACGAAGTTTCAGTTGCCAGTCTCTTTAATGAAGGACTAGCCCATTCCATTTCCTCTATTTTATCCAAAATCTTATTTTTTTGATAAACAGTAAAGCAGAGTCTAGGTCATCAAAAATTTTAGGACCATCAGGAAGGAAGATTTTTAGCTTGGCAGGAAACAGAAGGTATGTTTTAAACTGTGCTTTTTTAAGCTCCCTTATTAGTGGCAGAAAAACTTTTCTTTTAGCTATTACCAAGGAAGAATAGTCATTGTCAAAACGCACAGTTGTCTCATTAATCTTAACAGGAGCTTTAGCCCAAGCAGATTTAAGAACCATCTCTTTATCAAAAGATGATAGAAATCTAACTATAACTGATCTAGGATAGTTTTGGTTAGAGTTAGTATTAGCTATAGATCTATGTGCTCTTTTGATACCAAAAGAGAATGCTTCTGGTAAGTCTAAAGTTTTAGGGAGCCATGTTGTTAAAAAAGAAGTAATATTATTACCTTCAATATTTTCTGGCAGTCCAAAAATCCTGATGTTATTGCGCCTAGATCTATTTTCCAGGTCATCCAGCTTTGTTTGTAAATGTGTATTTTGTTTCAGCAGAAACTCAATGTTGATTTCCTCTTCTTGGATTCTATTTTCCATGTCATTCACAGCTTCTTCTATGCCTGTCATCTGGATCTTCTGTTGTTGCAGGTCTATATGTAACAAGTCTATTTGTTTTGTAGTTTTTCTATGAAGGTATCAATTTTAGTATCCATTTTATCCATCTTAGCAGTAAGTTGCTGGATTATAGTTATCAGAGACTGAAGTTCTTTCTTGATGCTGGAGTCTTGAGAATTTGTCTTACTGGAACTCATTTCAGACTGATAAACTGACAGGAAAATTTCCAAAGTGATTTCTGACAGGAATATTGTTAAAATTTCCTTTCTTTTTTAGATATAGTTCAAGAACTATATAAAACAAACATATTTAGAAAGAAAATTACTTCAAAAATTAATTTTTTAAGTAATTAATTCCTATCAGTGTAATGAAATTGGTGGAGCTGAAGAAATCTGCTGCTATCCTGTGTTCATCCTTGGCCACGCCCCCCAGCCTTTCCATTCTTCATCCTCTTCATAGCTGTCCATACTTCCTCCTTGCTAATCTGCTTCACTTCCTGATTCACTATCCCCACATCATACAACCTTCTCTCTCTATCTCATTGTCTTCATTCATCAGCCCCTCAAAGTACTCTTTCCATCTGCTCAACACACTCTCCTCACTTGTGAGTACGTTTCCCTCACTATCCTTTATCACCCTTTCCTACTGCACATCTTTCCCAGCTTTGTCCTTCTGTCAAGCCAATCAGTACAGGTCCTTTTCTTCCTCTTTAGTGTTCAACCTTTCATACAACTCTCCATATGCCTTATCCTTAGCCTTTGCCACCTCTCTCTTTGCCATGCACCTCATCTCCTTATACTCATGTCTACTTTCTTCATCTCTCTGACAATCCCACTTCTTCGCCAGCCTCTTCCTCTGTATACTCTCCTGTACTTCCTCATTCCACCACCAGGTCTCCTTGTCCTCCTTCCTCTGTCCAGATGTCACACCAAGCACCTTTCTAGATGTCTCCCTTACCATCTCTGCTGTAGTTACCCAGCTATTCGGTAACTCTTCACTGCCCCCCAGTGCCTGTTTTAACTCTTCCCTGAACTCCACCTCACAATCACCCTTTTTCAGCTTCCACCATTTGATCCTTGGCACTGCTCTCACACTTGTCCTCCTCTTGATCACCAACATCATCCTACAGACCACCATTCTATGCTGCCTAACTACACTTTCCCCTGTCACCACTTTACAGTTTCCAATCTCCTTCAGACTGGTCCTCCTGCATAGGATATAATCCACCTGTGTGCATCTTCCTCCACTCTGGTATGTCACCCTATGCTCCTCCTTGTAAAATAAATAAATAAGCAAATAAAACATGCAATTAACAAACAGCTTTTACCAAGTTGTTTACAATCCACAGGTCACTTAAGTAATCAAAGGTATGATGAAAGTCTGAAATAAAAATTGTTCCAAGGAAATGGGATATTGAAAACATCTGCAAACATATTGCCTGCATTTCAGAATTATTGGAGGATGCCATATAGTTTGTAATTACATAGAATAAGATCAGAAAAATGAGGATTTATTGCAAAGTTTGGTCTTACCTGAGCTATTCTTTGGGTAGATGGACTCTGTATTAGCCCCTTGTATGATAGAAGAAGTGGTATCGATTCAGAAACTTCCTAAAGGGAAGACTTGTGGTCCTGGCGGCATGTCTGCAGAGATTTTTATTGATAGTAAACAAAATGCTCTGTACAGATAATTATGTTCCCAACAGCGGTGGTTAATGCTGTTATATGTACTCTATCACAGCCTAGTTAGGGCTCCGAGAAAGTATTATTGTACAGGCAGGCCTACATCTATATTGAATAACAGCAATTACAAAATGTTAATGGCATGCCTGGTCAAAGGACTGGGCTGTATGATACCAAAACTAGTTCATGTGGACTATTGGGCTTCTTCTAGGGAGAAACTTAGGATAATATTAAAAAAAAGCTTCTGCTGATGTAAAATGCTTAAAACAGCCAGACACCCAATACTTAGTTTATACTCTGAAAAATAATTTTATGGAGTAGACTGTCTTTTCTGTTCCTTGTTTTAGTATACCTCAAGCTCCCTCAGAAATTCTAAAGATTGTTAGAAATGGTATATGACAGAATCTGTGCTAGAATTAAGAACTGGTCCTAGGTTATGTGCATCTTATGCCTTATCAGGTGGCATGCATCGGGGATGTCCCTTGTCAGCTTTCCTACTTACTCTATATTTAGACTATAGCTCAGATTTTCAGGACCTTAGGGTTACAGAGATGTCAGTTTAGTGGAGATGATTCCAAGGTCTCACTTTCTCCTGATATCCATTTATTTTGTGGAGTGCTTAGCATAGCATTAATGGCCTGGTTGTTTCATTAGATCATTTTGGTTGCCTTTCAGGTTGCAAACAAAGAAAAAATCCATGCATCATAGTTTTCTGCCATCCCCATAAATAGAGGCTTCCAATCCATATTCATAGCCAGGAAGTTAAGACATCTGAGGGTTTATGTGAGTCCTGGGCTAGACACAATTGTTAAACAGGGGATTGAGACAATATATAATGGCTAGTTTGCAATATTATTCCTGGACCTTACATAAAGAATTCCAGCACTTCAAATGTTTCTGCTACCAAAGACGTACAACACTTTACCAGTACATACTGACCATCAGTTGGGATTACTTACCAAGTTAAGAAAGGTGACAACTGTCTTTTTGTGACATTATGGTAAGGTAAAGTTAGCCTGGAAAATGAGTACTGCCAGAGGGCAATGGAGGCCTGGGACTCCCTAGGTTCAAGAGTTATAACATTTGTCAGCTGGAGATATTTTGACATATAGTTATGGAGGAGAATTATGCAGGTTAGAAGTCAATATAACAGATGTTGATAGATGGGACTGGCTCAATTTACAAATCTTTTGGAAATTACCAGGGTGAGGTTGGAGAGGGGAGCTCGCTCTGTCAGTGCTGGTTAGCAATACAGAATGGGCACACATGGACAGAGACTGTATGTTAGATATGGTGATAACTCTTAGTCTGATTATAGGGTTGCTACTGAGGTGGACACATGTAAGAGACCAGTTGGCATAATGGTTAAGGTCTTCACCTCCCATCACAAGGTATAAGGTTAAATCCTGACCTCCGACCAATGCCTGTTTGGAGTTTGCATGGTCTCCTTGTGTCTCTGTGGGTTTTCCCCCACCTCCAAAAAACATGCTGAGTTTTCCATCTCAAAACTCACCAATGACTGGAGCTGTGGGCAGCAGCACAGACTCTACATGGTGCCCTATAGGGGGAAGAGCTGTATGGACTAACCGCTTTGGGCATCTACTGTGGTGCACATTATCCTCAAGATAAGAGAACATGGATCACAGACTGAGTGCCATGGTAGGGCTCTAGGTGATTCTATCATATTGACTAATGTTGCCAAAATGGGCACGGGTAGTTACTGGTGATATGTGGGTTGAGGACCCGGCCTACTCTGACCTACTCCAAGGACCCATGTTAACAGTGGGAGGGGTGTATGTGCTCCTATTGGCCAGTGTATGCCCACCATAAAGCCCAGCAGTCCTGGGTCAATAAGCTACTGGCCGGCCAGTGTCTAGTTGCCTGGGATAGCTCTGTTGAGTGAAAGCTTGACCTAAAACCAATCAACCCTCCAAACATGAACTGAAAATTGCTACACTTAATGTAGGTTCACTGACAGGACGCAACATGGAAGTGGATGACATGATTATACAGAGGAGGCTGGATATTCTATGTATCCAAGAGACAAGATGGAAGGGCAGTGCAGCAAAGCCACTTGGCTTGGGATCCAGAGTCTACTTTTCAGGAGGGCGGACAGGCTAGAAATGGTGTGGGAATTTTGGTGAGAGAGAGGCTTCAGAAGGCAGTGAGGGATACCATCAGAATTAATGACAGAATCGTGGCAATCAGACTCCATTGTAATGATAGGCCAGTATTCATAATCTCAGTGTATGCCATACAGCAGAGGTGTAATAATAAGAAAAAGAGTGCATTCAGACAGCAGTTGCAGGATCCACTAGATAAAGCAGGTCAACATGAATTGGTGTTGATAATGGGTGACTTGAATGCACATATCGGGACAGACAGAAGAGGATATGACGACTGCCTGGGTCCACATGGGTATGGCAACAGGCATAAAGAAGGAGAAGGCATTCTATAATTCTGTCTGGCAAATGGCTTGATAGTAGCCAACACAAGGTTCAGAAAGAGAGACAGTCACATGATCAGAGTAGTCAAGGGTAGCCAATATGCAAGTCAGGTAGACTTCCTCCTAGTAAGAAAAAGGCACTGGGGTTGAATCCATGATTGCAAAGTCATCCCCAGTGAAACAGTTGGCCCGCAGCATAAACCACTAATTGCCACACTCAGCTGCAAGCAGTGGTCAGAGAAGGCTCTATGGTCAACAGAGACCAGGCTTAAGACCTGAAATTTGACTGGATAGAAAGTACAACAGTTCAAGGAATTACTCAAGGCTCTAGCATCCCAAGAAGAGGAGGAAATAGGTGGAGTTGAAGAAGAATGGCAGTGCCTCAAAACTGCATGTGTTAGGACTACAGAACAGATATGTGGCTGAGCCAGGTATGGAAATAAGGTACACAAGGAAAACTGGCAGTGGAATGCAGAAGTCCAGGAAGTGATCAAAAGAAAGAAGGACTGCAGGAAAAAATGGGACATAGAAAAGACTGACCTGTCTAGGAAGGAGTACTGATTGGCTAACAAAGAAGCTAAGAAACGAGTTGCAATAGCAAAGAATAGGGCATCAGAGGTACTCTACCAACTTCTGGAAAGTGACTCAGTAGGTGGTACAAAGAAACTGTATCAGGTTGCAAGGCAAATACAGAAAGATAAAGAAGATAGTCAAATGCCCTTCATAAGGGATGCCAGCAACAACCTGCTTACCAGTCCCACTGGACATCAAAGGCAGATAGAATAAGTATTTCCAGCAGCTTCTGTGTGAAGAAAACCCCACAGAAGCTATAGTAACCCAGAAACAGCCTAATGAGAGAAGAAGAGGAGCCCACCCTAGAAGAAGTAAGAATAGCACTAAGGAAAATGAAGTCAATGAAAGCAGCAGGATCAGATGAGGTCACAGCAGATATGATAAAGATGCTGGGTGAGATGGGGAGAAATGGCTCCTGAGGGCATTCATAGCAGTGTGGAGAGAAAGGCGTATCCCAGATGACTGGAGAATAAGCATACTCATACCAGTGTACAAGAACAAATGGGACATCCACAAGTGTGGGCAGTACAGAGGCATCAAACTCCTATCACAATTGCATGAAAGTTCTGGAGAGAGTGATTGACAAATGGATACACAAAGTAGTAGAATGTAAGATGAGAGATGAGCAGTTCAGATTCAGATCAGGATGCAGCACAAATGACCCGATGTTTACAGTCAAAGCCAAAGTAAACTTTATTGTCATTTAGAGCTGCACATAGTGCAGCTAAACAAAATTACATTGCTTCGTTCCCAGTGCAAGAAACATACATACATATAGTTACTATTTAGTAATACTAGGACAGACACTTACAGACATTGCATACATAAAATGTCTCATTTAGGGTATTGCACAAGAAGATATTGTGCAAACTTGAAGTTTCACATTAACAGTTACCTGTGAAGCAAAAATATTGCATAGGGTATTGAACATTCAAGTTTCAGGACAGATGAAGATTTGGATATTGCACTAAAGTATGCTACTAGTAGCAGTGATCTTTGAATAAATGGACACAAGAGTATGTCATTTATTGGACAGTTGAGCAGAAGCTAGAAATGAGGAAAGAGTCCAAATGGGCATTCCTAGACTTGGAGAAAGCATATGACAAGGTCGCAAGAAAGCTGATCTGGTTAGTACTGGGGTGGTTCAAAGTCCCAGAAACATCAGTAGAATTAGATCTGTGACACTCCTCCCAGTCTAAAAAAAAAAAAAAAGAAAAATGGACTAGCCGCAAACTGAGAAAACAAAAAGAAATGTAAAACAGCTCAGTGCGTGAAATGTCACAATAAAGGCAATAGGATTTAGCGCTTTCTTCCACTTTATTTAAAAACGTGAACTTCTTCAGAAAAAAGACAATGTGCCCTCCCAAACACGTCTTATGAATTATTTAAACAGGATATGATGTCATAAATTCTCTTTTCTTTTAAAAATACATGTTACATTTCAAATATCTAAAAAATGTTGTAACATTAAATACATGAAACCTAATGTGATACTTATAATAGATGTTAATAGTACTTCAATGTACCAAAAAATTGTACAAAAATGTATCTGTATACATATGAATCAATATGATCCTATGTATACATATAAACGTCCTCTCAAACACAAGAATCTTGACTACATATAATCATGAATAATAGATGTATATGCAATATCATGAATAGATGTGATGAATTAATATTTACACTAAACTATATAACAAGATGTAATAAATGAAACAATTTACTTATACAAGATAATGTCAACCTAGACCAACACTATACATGTGACACTGATTTAAAAATGAATCATGACAAATAAACAACTGTAAATAAGATAGATGACACAATAATGTCCATCAAACCTCATATTAAATACTATTTAAAAACATCCCAAATTGTGTATGTGTGTGTATGTGTGTGTATACTCAAGATTATTAAACACGATAATTATTTATATAACAAAAAACATTTGATGTTGATGACCTCATTAAGGCCTGGAAATTGATCTGCCCCTAATAATAATTGCCAAAGGGCTTCCTTCTGTTCTAATTTATTATTAACATCTCCCATGAATATACCTTTATCTATGTAGTCTAGAACAAAAAATTAACTTTTTGAATTCTCTACATACTAAGGCATGTCTTGCAAGAGCATTATTTTTATCTTTGTTTTTGACAGCCAGGACATGTTCATATATTCTACGTTTCAAAACTCGAACAGTTTTACCTACATAGTAACATGCACAGGTCACACAGGAGGCTAAATAAACAACATGATCACTATGACTATTGAAATATTTCCGTGCCCAAAAGGTTCTTTTTAAATGCTTGAGAGTGACAAAAGACGTGTTGCTTAGAAATCTACATTGTCTACAGTTGGTACAAGCGAAAGTACCCTTTTTATTGATTACATCTCTAGTCCTAGGCAATGAAGACGAATCATTTTTTTCTAAAATCTTCTTAATGTTGACTGTTTTATAGGTGAATTGTGGTCTCATTCCTAAACAGCCAACTAGGTCTTTATTGCCCAAAATTATTCTCCAGTTTTTTTCAATGATGTTCTTAATATCTTTTAATTCATTCACTATAGGGAGTGGAAATGCTGTATAAAACATACTTTTGTTTTGCTCTGTTCTATTTATATTCTGGTTTTCCTGTTGAATTATTCTCGGTGTTTCAACTAGTATATCTGTGGCTAACAAAATTGGTTTTGCTACACCTTCCCTTAGTTTTGTTACTTCTTTTTCTAACTTTTTAATCCAATTGATATTGTAACCCCTCACAGTAAACATTTTTCTTAAATTCAATAATTCTTCTCGATAGACTAGATCTTCTGTAGTTAGTCTACTTAGCCTTATCATCTGCCCCTTCACCACACTCTTTTTCATGTGTTGGGGATGAAGGCTGTCTTTGTGGAGATATTGATTTGTAAAACAGGATTTCCTGAAGATCTTACTTGAAATCTTACCATTTAGATCATTAATATAAAGATCTAAGTCTAAGAAATGTATGTCTCTCCCAAATTCTCCCATTTTGAAAAATAGGAAAGTCGTAGTGTTGTTCAAGTCAGTGATCATTTCACTGAACTCCCATTGTTCACCTTTCCACAAGAAAAACAAATCATCAATGTACCTGAAGTACATCAGAACCCTGTTGAAACTAGGGTGATGTTTCAGAAACTTCTGTTCCCAATTAGACATCACTATGTTGGCAAAAGCCGGGGCCACTCTAGCCCCCATCGCTACTCCAGATGTTTGCTTGTAAAGCACATTGTTAAATTTGAAAAAATTATTATCAAGAACTATTTCCATGAGGGTACATAAAGTGTTAACCTTATTACCACTCATATCTGTATTTCGTACTAGATATTCTCTCATATACTCTATCCCTTCCACCTGATCTATGGAAGTATATAGGCTCTTAACATCCAATGTTGCAAAATTGACCTCTTTTTCTAATGTTGTAACTTTTCCCAAAATTTCCAAAAGTTGCCAAGAATCTCTAAGGAAATATTCAGCTTTTTGCGCCACAGGATTTAAGATACTATCAAGCCAAATAGAAATATTCTCTGTTTTCGAATTATTAGCTGATACTATTGGCCTGAATGTAAGGTCTTCCAAACCATATTGTAGTTTAGGTATACCAAAAAAATGTGCCATTGTGGGATGTTCTACCAGAAGGAAATCGTAATCTTCCTTCTCAATTTCACCCTGGCAGAACATGTCAAATAAGAGAACATCTATTTTTCTAAAACTGATTCTTACACATTCTGTAGTGACTTTACAGTAGTTAATGGTGTCTTTTAACATATCTAATATTCCTTTGTTGTAGTCAATTGTGTTCATGACTATGATCTTTCCCCCTTTGTCAGCTTTCATTATTCTAACTTCAGAATTATCTGATAACTCCTTTAAAGCATTATTTTCAGTATCACTCAGATTCTTATATTCACTACATACTGACATTTCTTTAAATTCTTTTTCACATAGCTTTTGAAAAACTTGCAGTGTGTTAGTAAGGGGGGGGGGGTTGAATGTGCTGGGCTTAGTCGGTAGATTGCTCCTAGAAATGTTATAATCAATGATGTCCTTAAGAATGTATTTCAAATTTAATTTGCGTAAATACAGCCTAAAATCAACCAACAACCTGCTTGTTTCAACTCTGTTTGAAGGAATAAAAGTAAAACCTTTGTTAAGTACACTATATGCATCTACTGACAACAAAAAATCACTTAGATTGATCACATTTAATGTGTAATCAGTGTCTTTGGTAGATGTAATCACCATCTCCTTTTGTTTTTGCCCTTCAGTCTAGTGTCATTAGTTCATTCAATCTAATAGAGAACATTTGTGAAGATCAACCCACTCAGATTCTTAACCTTGACTTAACTTCTGTTTCAGCTTTCTCCATTTCCACTTTACTGAAAAAAAATTCTAAGCTTGTTTCCCCCCTTTCCTGTAACACGTCTAGTGCAGATACAGATTTGCTGTATCCAGGACTGTTTGTAAGCTCCTGAGCCCCCCCCCCCATTTAACTAGAGTTAAACTATTCCTAGATCCATAAAGTCTGCTCTTCAAATTTTCCCTTGCAACTAGCCAACATTTTAGTTTTAGCACTGACATCTGTTTCTTTGAGCTAAGCACTTGTTCAGAACTCATTGTAAGCACTAAATAAGCTACAAATTACTACAGCACTCAACCTTCCTCACTTGTCTAGAGGAAAACAATTTTTAGTACTTAATAAATAAACACCTATCCAGGCGTGTCTAAAGGTCAGCTCCCGGTGTTTTCTCCTGTCTACCTGATGAATCTGGGCATCTTGAGGCAATGCAGCAATTGCCTCATGTACACAGACAACCCTCTCCTCCTACCACCCAACACTACAACCTGTAAGAGATGCACTTATATAGCCAAACTGGAAGCAAAGCTCTCTTCACCAAAGACTGGACTAGACAGTCAAGAAGAGAAGGTAAAGACTTGCACCACACCACACTCATCACATAGTCCCTCAAAACCTACATCACCAAAACACACACATAGAAGCACAAAACACATGCCTACATTCACGGAGGCTCTCAATAAAAATCTGCCCAAACAACCAAGACCTCCAAAGCAGAAATACAAGCAACCCCTACCCCCCAACACAACCCAAATGACACATAGCCCACAATCTCAGTGTGCCACTCAACTACAGCCCATAAGGCATAATGTACCCAACACTCTAGTCATAGGAGACTCTATAGTCGGGCACACTGATGTTCCACTCACAAGGCTAAACAATGAGAAAGTTACTGTCCGCTGCCTGTCAGGTGCCAGGATCTGCCACATAGCACATGCACTCAGGTCAGTCCACAACAAGTACAAATATAACTCTGTCATTGTCCCTGTTGGTGCGAATGACCTGAGATGTACCTCCCTGGACTACATGAAAAGAGACATGGAGGAGCTCTCTGATCTTGTAGCCCAGGCAGGTATGACCCTAGCCCTGAGTAGCATCCTGCCATCACTCAGAATGATACCACAGTACAAGGACAAAATGATTGACTTCAACAATTGGCTAAGCTTCTGGTGTCATTCTAAGGGAATCCGGTATCTGTCTGCCTGAGATAACATGATCGACAGACCACGATGCTTTGCTAGAGATGGCCTGCACCTGTTGCCCTTTGGATTCTGGATACTGGCAAAGGCTCTTGCCACCCCTATAGTGCCTTTGTTAGGCAAGGTTCACATGACAAATTCTCCACCGTAACAGGTACAAGCAAGCAAAATCTGAGGGTAATGCTACTCAATGCTAGAAGTCTAAACCTCAAAATGCACTCACTCGAGGCACTCCTTAAAATGGAGAACATCGACATCTGTGCAGTGATAGAGACCTGGTTCAAAGCTCCAGAGAGCACCCCTGCATTACCAGGCTGTAATTCATACCACACCTTTCGGCCACCTAACCCTGACAGAAACACTAAAGGCAGAGGCGTGTCCATATTCATTAAGAATATCCACACCTCCAAGCTAGTTGCTCAGCATAATGCATCCAAGATTATCCAAGTTCAACTAACTCTGGGCAAGACTGCAATCCAGATTGTAGCTTGCTACAGACCTCGCACCATGCCCCAGGATTCCCACTCCTCTTTTCTTGATACACTGGAAAATATTAGGGTACAACCCAACACCCTAATAATGGGTGATTTTAACTATCCTACCATTAACTGGGAAAACTACTCATGTACCAACTCTTTTGCTCAACGTTTTCTGGAATTCATAAATGCCAGCGCCTTGGATCAACTTATCCACACCCCCACCAGCGGGAGCAACATCCTAGACCTGGTCATCACCAACATGGGCGACCGGTGTTCCACACTAGAGGTCAATTCCTCGTTGGTCAGATCTGACCACAAGCTAATCATCCTAGACATCCACATCCTGCCCCCACCCCCCATTAGGGAAACAACCATAAAAAATGTCTCCAAAGCCAACTTCACGCTTCTTAAGACAGAAGTGGCAAACTTCACGACACCCATACAGATGGACAATAGAGGTATGACTGCTGAATCCAAACAAATGCACTTTATAAGCACTTACATGAGTGCATGGGTTGTGCTATCCCTAACAGAACCAAGATGCTATCCTCCAAAAAAAGGAAGCCAATCTGGTGGTCTTTTGCCATAAACAAACTCTACAAAAGAAGAAAGAAACTGTTGCAAAAAAGAGTAAAATCCCATGATTGGAGGAACTCCATGGTCAGCCTCAGTAAGAAGCTGAGATCCCTCATAAAATCCTCCAAAGCTAGTTATGAAAACAAAATTGCCACTGATTCCAAAGACAGCCACAAAGCATTCTATAGCTATGGCAAGAATCTCAATGGCAACACTCAGATCTGCTCTGAGTTACAGCACAATGGCACTAAATATACAGAACCAACTGATATTGCCAACATCCTGGCAGATAGGTTCAGTGCTAACTTTACCCCCCTCTCACCCCCTAAAGGGCCCATCTCTATACCAGAAGAATCCAAAGTACCTGTCATCATGGCTGCACAGGTAAAAACCTCACTCTCCAAAGCCAAGAATGCGGCATCCATGGGACCTGACAACATCCCAGGCTACTTCCACATGAACTACAGAATGAATTGGCACACCACCTAAATACCATGTTCAGTCATAGCCTCACCTCAGGTTTTGTGCCCATTGAATGGCGTACCATGACGGTTATCCAACTCCACAAAGGGGGAGCCATGACAGACCCCGGGAACTACCGCCCCATTAGCCTGATAAGGCTGGTCTGCAAGGCCATGGAACTCATAAACAAAGACATTGGAGATCTCCAAACTCTGGACCCCACACAGTTCAGGTTTGTAAAAGGCAGATAATGTCTCATAAACCTGATAGACTTCTTTGAAGCAGTCACCAAAGCCATAGATGAGGGTAAGGTGGTTCACACAGCCTATCTAGATCTCGCCAAGGCATTTGACACCATCCCCCACTCTGGAATTATAGATAAACTCACTAAACTAGGTATAAATCCCTATGTCACAAGATCGGTTGTCATCTGGCTTACTGACAGAACCCACACTATGAAAGTAGCAGACTCCAAATCAGACTTCAGAGCAGTGATAAGTGGAGTACCATAGGGTTCAGTCCTGTGTCCTCTCCTGTTTGGTATCTACTTCTCTGAAGTACAGGCTAACACAGAAGGTCTTTGGCTAACTAAGTTTGCAGATGACTGCAAACTAGGAGCCATAATTGAAACTCCTAATGATGTGGACATCCTACAAAAGGCTTCATTGAGACAGATGCCTGGTGTCAAAGCCATGGCCTCACGCTCAGTGCCAAAAAGTGCATTGTCATCCCCTTTGGTAAAAACTCTGTACCCATAAACTACCACATAGGCGGTAGTCTACTTAACACCGAAAGTGTGATAAGAGACCTTGGGACACAGGTGGACAGTAGCCTCTCCTTCAATAATCACATTGCCACAGTGGTCAGGAAATCCTTCTACATGGCACACCTCATCACAAAACGTTTCTCATCCAGAAAAAAAGAGGTCATTGTTCCCCTCTACTCATCACTCATTAAACCCATTATAGAGTACAATGCCCCTTTTGGTATGTACCTTACAAGACACCTACAACAACTGGAAAGGCTACAGAAATACCTCGCAAAGAGGATTACTGGCCTCGAACAGATGCCCTATGCAGACCGTCTCAAAAAACTCCAGCTTTACTCCGTTGCATATCACCTACTCAGAGGTGATCTCTGCTTAACATACAAAGCTATGTCAAACCCAGAGCTGTTGGACATGCTCCACTTAAAGAAATCCCAATCCCTCCGAGCTACACGCTCTAGGGACCTAAACCTTGTCACCACAATAAAGAGAACATGCTGGAGGGATAGATTCCTGTCCCAGAGACTTCCCATACTCTGGAACAGACTACCTATCTATGTCAAACAGAGCTCCTCATTAGGACTGTTCAAAAAAAATCTTGATGACTGGATGGGAAATAGGAAGTTCACCCCAGGGATCTCTTCTGCAGCTCTGCTTGACAGGGGCACAGGAAACTAATTTTCTTAGCTGGTGAAAGCCAGGGTACCTTTTTGACTAGGCTTATATAGGCCCTAGGACCAATAGCTTAGTACCTACCAATGAACTTATGAAATGAGGACATGACAGCAGAAGCCAAAGTAGCTCCAATTACAGAAAAGATCAAAGAAAACAGATTGCAATGGTTCGGGCACGTGCAGAAAAGCAAAAGACAATCTGGTGAAGAAGATTTGGGACAGAGAGGAAGAAGATAAGAGGAAATGAAGATGTCCAGCAAAGAGGTGGATGGATTGTGTGAAAGAAGAAATGCAACAGTCAGGCAGGATTGTGGCACTTAATCGAGAGAGATGGTGACAGTTAACACAATACCCCAACCCCATGTAGAAAATGGGAGAAAGGGGGCTGATGATAAGGATGATGATGGCTGAAGTGGACACACCTATATCATTGGCTAATCTTCCAGTCGTGAAGAATTAAGAGTAGATGCTCTCAAATGGGGCATCTGTTTAAACTAAAATATGCAGTCACACAAGGGATGGATCTTAGATATAGTCAAGTCTAGTGTATTCTGCAAAGAAGTAGGAGAACACAGATATCAGGGAAAAGTAGACTGTGGAGCGATTCAGTTTTTGTGTGGTATTGAGTAGATTTTTTTATTGACCCTAAATACGTTGAAAAATTTGCAGGCAGTTAAACAAACAAGATATAGGGGTATGAAATTCCCCTTTCGGATCTTGGCAGCATAACTTTGGTATTGATCTCACTAGAGGTCAGTGGGAATTACCTGGACATTACCCAGATAAGTAGGTAAGTTACTACATCATAAAGATTTTGTATTAATATATTTAAGTATTTTTAATCTTTGGCTGAATTGACTAGGATTTTTCTGGGGTTCGCATTGTACTGTTAAGAGGTGTGAAGAAGAGCATAAAAGCAACTGATACCAGGTTTTGGAGCTGTGCATTGCTTGATTTATTAAAGTTAAATGCAAACTTTATTTAGTATGATCGAGCTTGGTAGGTTGACACTTGATCTTCCCTTCACACACACACACACACACACACACACACACACACACACACACACACACACACACTTTTCTGTATTGCAGAGCAGAATATGAAAATATGGGATAGAAAATTAGTCTGCCTTATCTTTGCTGTTATCTGCTAAGAAAGCTATTACTATACTTTAGAAATCAGAAGTATATCATACAAGGCAGAATGTGGTTAGATAATAAACAAAATGTGTTAGGTATAGCAGTTGCCTTGGCAAAGCATGATTATTGGGGGGAAAGTGAACTGATTCTGTGGAATGATGTACATGAATTATTGCCAGTGTATAGGCAGACACTGTGTCAGGGTTCCACTTATTAGTAATCTTAATGAATAGTTGTATTTTTCCCAGTGAACACAATATGCTTACAATTATTTAAGTGTTATTTTAATGTTATCGCATATACAATTAATTTATATATGGCATCTACTGGTTGGAAAGTATATTGGGCTCACCAGTGTGTTTTAGCTTATGCCCAAAGCACATTTATTTATTTAGTTTACATTTGGTTGCTGGGAAAGTCCGACTGGACGCAAGTCCTTTTTCAGTGGAGGCCCAGGGAGAAAAGCTCCACATATAACACAGATAAAGTACAATTTCACAGATACAGAAGCATAACACAATACGTTTTATATCAAATCAAATTAGGATAATAAAACTTTAAAATGTACACAACTGAAAGTAGGATGAAAAAATGGTATACTATACAGGTACAGCAATGGAACACCTTAGACTGTCAATCAAAGTAACATCCAGTATGATATAGTATTATAATAATATAAAGTATACACTGAGTGTCTATACTGAGAAGAAGGAGAAACTTTTAAGAGGAAGAGAGAGATATGAGGAATGAGTGTTGCAAGATAAAGAGAGGTCTACTGTCTGAAAATAAGGGAGGCGTGTTTACCCTGGGTGAGCAGGAAGAAGATGTAGTTAGAATGGAAATGAAGTGTTTAAATGCTGGCATGTGCATGTAGCCAAAATGTTAATATAAAATAAAAAGACAGCTGATTATCTTTGCTATCCCATGTTATTTTCTACTTCACATGTACACGCACGCGCACACACACACACACACACACACACACACACACATATACACACACACACACACACGCACACACACGCACACACACACACACACACACACACACACACACACACACACACGCATGCACACACGCACCCACACACACACACACACACACACATATATTTTCTATATGTGTGTGTGTGTGTATATATATATATATATATATATATATATATATATATATATATACACACATATATATACACATATATATATATATACACACACACACACACACACACACACACACACACACACATACTGTGTGTGTGTGTGTGTGTGTGTGTGTGTGTGTGTGTGTATATATATATATATATATATATATATATATATATATATATATATAAAATAAATTTTGTAGAAAGTCATTGATTATATTTCTATGTGTGCATTTCACTGAATGTACTAATTTATTAAGTCACTGGTTTGTGAGGTGCTCCTATTGTGTAGCACTAGAGTTTGTAATTTTAAGTTAGAGGAGTGTGCTGCATTTGGTTTTACATTTTGTCAAGTATATATATATATATATATATATATATATATATATATATATATATATATATATATATATATATATATATATATGCATATTTATGCATATTTATGGTTACATGCAATGTTGTCGAACTTCAGACTGTTTGAATCCATGTGATTAAATGTGAAACATCAAAATCATCCATGTGAAAAGGATTGCCTTAGTGGACTGCTGACAGCAGGGGGATTTGTTTTCACTTTTCCCTGTTATTTTGTGATCTTGAAGTTAGCATATTTGTGTTAGGTGTGGTGTGCCTCCCATATGGGAGGCCCCTTGCAAAAAATAATGAAAAGGCATATTTGTGTTAATGTTTGATAAGTACAGAGTGAAAACATGCTTTGATTTCTTTAGAATATTAGCATTATAAAACTGAGGTGGCACTGACATTCTTAAGGGGTATTTTTTCTAAGTTAGGAATGTTCAGATATTAGGATTTGTAATGCAAAGCTTGCATGAGTTTAAGGTGGATTAATTGTTTTTTTATCACCTTCACATTGCTGCTGCATTCCTCCTACATTATTCATTGGGCCAGATTCCAAAAGACTTGCTCTCAGCAGAAGTGACCACTTCCACTGAGAGTAGGTTTTTTGGAATCTGGTGGAATCTGGCCATCAGTGTAAGCCTGCTTATAGAAAGATCTTACACTGAAGTAAATCACTTAAACTGAGAGTAGTAGTATTAGTGGCCCAAGATAGTGGGCTGCATACACCTTGGTTTATAAAGTCCATTGAACATGTGGGAGAAACAAGGCACATGTAAGTTTTGTAAAAACTGACTTGGAAACAGTCACCTACCTCATTGCTGGTTGTGACATACTAATGGCAGAAGGACTGTATACTGAAAGGAATAATGTTGCGGCGAGATTGTTGCACTGGGGATTGTGTAAACATTATGGTATTGAAGTGGCTGAAAAACACTGGAAACATGAGCCACAAAGCATCGCAGAAAAGAAGTTTACATCACATGGGATCATCACCTACCAACAGTTCAAAAGATAGATGCTTGAAAACCGGATATAGTGGTCCAAGAAAAGAAGACAAGAGTAGCATTAATCATTGAAATTGCCACATCCAGTGACTACAGTGTCTTACATACAGAGAGACACAAAGTCATAAAATATCAGGATCTGCAGGCAGAAATGAGAGCAATGTGGAAGAAAGATACCCAGACAGTTCCAATAGTAGTAGGAGCAATGGGTCTTATAAAAAAGAATTTACAATTGTATTTAGATCTGCTACCAATACATGTAACTCCATACGAACTGCAGAAGGAGTCATTACTGGGCACATTGTGGGTGCTGCAAAGAGCGCTTCTGGCTGACATCAAAGACTGAAGCAATTCTAATTTCATGAACTTTAATCATACTTTGACTTAGGAATGGGGTCCATTCCCGTCATGTTATTAGAAAGCCAAAAGACTTGGAGAAATTAAAAAAGATTAGATCTTTTGGAATCAGAGTAGACTTATACTGAGAGCAACTCTTTTGGAATCTAGACCATTTACTGGCCAAACTACCAAAATGTTTGCATTTATGGTAACCAAAGTTCCTAATTAGAGTATAAGAGTGGGGAAGTATGTTTTTGAGAGATGCATTCAGGCTGCTGACAGTCTTGTACTGGACAAGGAAGTGCCCAAGCTGTCCTTCCCACAACCACCATCACTCAGTTTGAAGAACTGTTATACATCTTAAAATGTAGTTTCACCTCTCATTCCTATCACCTCATTCAGGGGAATTTTTCTTCTTTGTTAACTTCATGTCAGTAGATGTGCCGGCAAGTTTTCAAAGTTTATAATTCATCTATTTTGTTGCTGATTACATTTTCTTACATTTTCTCAGCTCAAATCATGGATGGTATTCATTCATTTTGTAAACACCTAAAGGCTATTCACGCTGTTTGCACATTCCGACAGCAAAGACATGATTCAGAGACCATTTACACTAAAGTGTGAGTGGCCACCAATGAACTTATGCAAATGAAGTAATAATGAGATGTAAATAACAAATGGTGTAAATCCATGTATGTTAATAAGTTCTTCTCCCTCTTTAATTTCTCCAAACATTTTCGATTTCCAGTAGCATGATGGGAATGGACCCCATTCCTAAGTCAAAGTATGACTAAAATTCATGAAATTAGTATTGTTTCACTCTTTGATGTCAGCCAAAAGTGCTCTTCGTAGCACCCACAATGCGCACATTAATGACTCCTGCAATTCGTATCGAGTTACATGTATTGGTAACATATCTAAATATGATTGTAGATTCTTTTTTATAAGACCCATTGCTCCTACTACTATTGGAACCATCTGGGTATCTTTCTTCCACATTGCTCTCGTTTCTGCTTGCAAATCCTGATATTTTATGACTTTGTGTATCTCTGTACATAGGACACTGTAGTCACTGGTTATGGCAATTTCAGTGATCAAAGCTACTTTTGTGTTCTTTTCATGGATCACTATATCCGGGTTTCTAGCATCTATCTTGTGAACTGCTGGCAATGGATGATCCATGTGATATAGATTTGAGGAGGTAATTCAATAAAGACTACACAGAGCTAGTCTCTGTGTAGGTATAGTGCTGCATCTGAAACACATTTTGGAGGTGGAGCCATCCAGGAAACAAGGCTGGGGGCATGCACGAGCCTCCCAGCACTATGCTGCCATGGATGCAATTGTGGAATGTAAATCACATCATTTGCTAGTGAAAACCATGCAAATGAGGTGATTTACTAATCCAGAAAGCAGACAGGCATCCGTGTAGGAGCCATGTTTGCAGTAAGAATGTATGCGGGAATTAACCATGTACCGGACTGCAAAAAAAAAAAAAAATGGGACTGTGAGGTGCATTAGGCATGCCAATGGACAAAACTATGGCCATTGCCATGTAAAACTGATGCAAAATGTGAAAAATCAAAAGTTTTTTATTCCATGTTTAAGTGGAGTGCAGCAGCACCCAAACATGTGAGCTTGCAAAGAATAAAATTAGAATAGTAAAAGGGGAGTATGAAAGGTAAAATGAATTTCCCCATTATACTGGCCAGCATGCCGACTCATACAATGGCAGGTTATAGTGGTTGCTAAGGACATGGGCTCTCATGTAGTGCTGTAACTAGGGTATACGCAGTAAGGTGTATACAAATGAGCTAAGTTTATCGAATGGCAAAATGGGCCACTGTGTCTGCAGGTACCTAACCATGTAGTGGCTACAACATGGTGGTGTAGGCAGAAGAGGCAGCTGACATGAAAAGGGTGTGTGTGTCATGCTTTGTGTAAGCACATTGGAGCTCAGTGGCCTCTGTTTGTGCTCAGCTAAGCACAGCTAAGCAGGGGTGTGTGTCTAAGGCTGCTTAGCTGGTTAGAGAAATGCTGAGCATGCTTATGTACATGGGAGGACCCTTTCTGCTCAGCAGTGTTTACACTAGCTCCATGGGTTTGCACGGAGTGCCGCGAGCCTTAAAACTGGAGGAAATTGGAAAAAAAATAAAAGGAAATAGCAGACAAAAGGCAATCAACTTTAAATGACTAATAAGGCCTCTGCCACTCACAGTGAGACATTTAAACCCCACAGTAATGTAGCTGGCATGTGGAATATGTCATAGTCATCCAATAATACAGGCTACATCTGCAGCACACCAGTATGCAGACACCCTTCAGTCTGATTTCCCCACATTCTCTGTACCATTGGAGTATACACTTGGGAATTTTAACTGAGAAAATGATAGGGGCTGCTGCTCCATCTCTACGTGCTACAGACTGAGGGCAGTGATGAGGATGATGCTGACTACTGGCTGAGACTGAGGAGGAGAAGATTGTTCAGACCCAGGGTTACCTTTCAGAGGCTACATGAGCTGAGATAGAGCACTACAGGGTGGACAGGGACATACTACAGCAACTCACCGAGCTCTGCCACCCTCACCTCAGACCCAGAGCTAACAGAGGTGAACCCATCCCAGTGGAAACAAAGGTATGTGTAGCCTTAAGAATACTAGCTACAGGTACTTTCCAAAGACCTACTGGGGAAATCATGGGGTTCTCACAGGCATCCAGATCCAGGGTACTCCACCAGTTCCTGGATGTCATGCTTAAGACATGCCAATGAGCACATTTATTTCCCCAACACCCCTGAGGAGTGGACCACCAATATGCATATCTTCCACCATGTAGCACACTACACAGAGGTACTGGGTGCCATAGACCGCACTCATGTGCACATCAAAACACCACCTAGTGAGGAAGGCAGAGTCTACATCAACCACAAGGGCTATCACTCCATCAACTGCCAGGTCATGTGCAATGCCCAGGGCATTATCATCAATGTGTGCTGGCAGCCCTGGCAGTTATCATGACTCCCACATCTGGCACACCTCACAACTGTACCAAGCATTTGCCATGGGGGACATCCAGTACGGCCATCTAGTGGGGTATGATGGTTACACACTGGAAGTGTGGATGATGACACCCTTCAGAAATGCATACACACCCACTGAAGAACACCATAATGAGGCACATGCACAAATTAGGAACATTGTAGAGTGTGTGTTTGGGATGCTTAAGTCACGGTTCTGCTGCCTTGACACATCTGGTGGAGCCCTGCAGTACTCTGCAGGCACATGTGCACAGATTTTCATCGTATCTGCCATGCTACACAATATGATCCTGCAGAAACAGCTGCGACAGGGACATCACAGGGAATGGGGACACAGCCCCCCACCATTGCCAAGGTCACCACAGGCACAGGGGGACTCGGAGGATGAACCTCCTCAGCCTGTCCCTGTAGGCAGACGTAGGCATGCCCAGTACATCCTGGCCTTGGCAAAGGGGCAATGCATAGCACATACACTGACACCCTAGGAGCCCAGGGACTGACACCTCACTCCAACTCGCGCGCGCGCACACACACACACACACACACACACACACACACACACACACACACACACACACACACACACACACACACACAATAAAAGGGATGCCACACACATCACACTACCTGTACCTCACCATGTATAGGTAGTGCAGTGTGTGCACCCAACAGAGTCAACCCTGAAGCACTGTTCTCCCAACTGCTGCAGGCACAAGGTAAGTCACTCTTCTTAACAACCAATGAATGGAGTAGAAGACTGTAGTAGCATATCCATGGTATTGCTGCATGTATGCAAGGGAATGGGGTAAACTACCTGGATAGCAGCAGACAACTGACAGCTATGTGGAACAACAGGAAATGTCTGCCAAATACTGGTTGCCCCAGAATATTCAGTAGTCCCCAAGGTGCCAAATCTCACTGCAGTATATGTGGGGGAATAAGAAACTGTGGGGTCATAGGTCACATGCATGGATGTCAATGTTGGACTCCCATACACATCTCTCAGCCTCTCACAGCAAGCCATCTATACAAAGCCATAAAGAGATGCGTGGGAAAGGTCCACAGATAAACACAGTTATGACATATTTCTCTGACAAACTTAGACAGTGATATTAGAACAGGTTTTATTGTTGCATGAAGTCTCTAAAGGGAATGAAGTCTGGAACTCAAATGTCTGTCATTACTTTCTAACTTCGATCTGTAATGATATGCCAGTATTTTCCAAGACAACCACAATACTATGCTAAATGGACCAAAATATGAAGCAAACATCTAGACAGTCTGTGGTAATTTGTACAATTGAGAGGTATGCTCCCCTCCCCTCAACATACCCATGTTCCCATAGAAATACAGTAACATTTATGTTTTTAGGGTAATAACAGCAGACCACACATTCCCACAGCTGTCCCAATCAACTTGCTAGCTTGTTCCGTGTCCACAATATGCAGGGAGAAATTTGCTATGTCTGTGCATGGTTAATAATGTCAGGAAGCAGACAGCACTTACTGTTGGCTGTTGTGGCTTAGTGGTCTAAGTACAGTACTGTGGTTGACAGGGTCTGTGGTTCCAGACTGGCCGTGCCAACTATTTTGCATGTCAGCTACACCTATAGTAGGAGTTATACACACTGTTCAGACGTCAATATTTATAACTGCAGGAAAGCTGGACAATGGCGGGACAGCAGGCCACACATACAACAGGGACAAGTCATAAATATTGCACTTACAAACATAGAAAGTTGATAGAATAACAGCTGTTGCAGTAGCATGAATTATCTGAATGTCAAGAAGTCTGAAACTCACATGTCTGTCATTACTTTCTAATGTCAGTCTGTAATGTATTCACTATTATTTGCCACACAACCACAATATCATGAAAAATGTGGCCTGATTACGAGCTAAGCATCTGCACAGTCTGTGAAGATGTGTACACTTGACAGATATGCCCCTCCCCTCAACACACCTGTGTTCACATAGAACTGCAGTAACATTTATGTCTGTAAGGTGATAGCAGCAGGCCACACATTGCCAGGGCTGTCACAATCAACTTGATAACTTGTTCCATTTCTGCAATATGCAGGGGTCAATGTGCTATGTATGTTTGTGGCTAATAGTGTCAGCAAGTAAGCACCACTTATTGGTGGCTGTTGTGGCTTAGTGGTCTCAGTACAGTACTCTAGTTGTCAGGGTCCATGGTTTGAGACTGGTTGTGGCAATTCTTTTGCATGTCAGCTACACCTATGGTAGGAGTTCTGCACACTGGCCAGAAAGTACAGTTGTGTACACCTACCATAAATGTAGATGTTCGAGTGTCTTCACTGTTGCAGTCATAACTGTAAGGTGCTCCTGCCGGCAGGCAGCCCGAGGTCGGCCAGAATCCCAAAGTCTGGGTCTGGCGTCGGCTGTACAAGCTAGTACCCTGACGTCAGTATGCTCTGATACATAGCCCTCAGCCGACGCCATCTTCTCCAGCCTTTCTTGCCCTAGATGTCAGAAGTCCCCAATAAAACAAAAATGAATCCAACAAGGAAACACAAATACACCACAAAAGAGAAAAAAGAGGGGATAGGAGGGAGGGAAACACCGACTGCAACAGTGAAGACACTCGAACATCTACATTTATGGTAGGTGTACACAACTGTACTATGTTCTTCGTGTTTCACTGTTGCAGTCATAACTGTAGGGTGGAATCCCAAAGCAGTGAAAAAGGAGGAGGCTTTAGACAGAAGAAGGGGAGGCAAGAATACCCTGCAAAACAGCAGAGGCAAAGCCTGCCCTGGTTTTAGAATACAGTGGGAGATTGCAGTGCTTGGAAAAAGTATGCACAGAACTCCAAGTGGCAGCTTCCAAGATATCCTTGGTAGGAACTCCTCTGAGGAAAGCTGTAGAAGTGGCAGCTGCTCTAGTAGAATGACTTCTAATGGTACCTGGAAACTGTTTCCCATGATGAGTGTAACAAAATCTGATTCCATAAGCAATCCATTTGGAAATAGTTTGTTTAGAAATAGGTTTTCCAAGAGAACTGGAGGCAAAAGAAACAAACAATTGATTAGACTTTCTGAACTCTTTAGTCTTGTCCAGGTAAAATCGTAACTGTCTGTGTACATCCAATGAATGCAAAATCCTTTCCCCTTTATTTTGAGGATTAGGAAAGAAAGTAGGAAGGTGAATTGTCTGATTTAAAGCCACTTTCGAAATCACCTTAGGCATGACAGTAGGATTGGTCCTCAAGGATACTCTGTCCTGATGGAAAATAAGGTATGGTTCCACAGCCATGAGAGCTTGCAACTCTGAGACCCTTCTGGCAGAAGTCAATGCCAATAAAAGAACAGTCTTCCAAGATAAAAACTTAATATCTGAAGATGCAGCAGGCTCAAAAGGAGGCAAAGTAAGTTTTTCTAAAACATAATTAAGATCCCAAGCAGGAACAGGAGGGGTCCTGGGAGGCCGCAAATTTTTAGCCCCTCTCAAGAATTGTCTCACCAAAGGATGAGAAAAAACAGGGGGATCAGAATTGAAATGAGCAGAAATAGCAGAAGCATGAATCTTAATGGAAGAAAAGGAAAGTCATTTAGATAAAAGATCCGAAAGGTAAAGCAAAATAGAAGAGAGATCAGGTACCAGAGGATCCGAGCCTCGGTCCTGCATCCAAATACAAAACCTCTTCCATTTAGAGGCATAGGATTTCCTAGTGCTAGGCCGTCTAGCTTCCAGAAGAACATCCAAAACTTGTTTGGGAAGACTAGAGGAAATCAAATTCCTTTTAAGAGCCAAGCTGCCAGGCAAAGGGTCTTGAGATTGGAATGTAGTAACTGACCCTGATGCTGGGACAGAAGAGAAGGGTTCAGAGGGAGAATCCGAGGAGGCTCCAAGAACAGGTGCTTTAAAGTTGGATACCAAAACTGTCGAGGCCAATTTGGAGCAATCAAGATGAGGAACTTGGGCTTGTCCTGTTTTATCTTCAGTAATACCCGAGGCAGTAGAGGAAGAGGAGGGAAGGCATATCCTGAAAGGCTTCTCCAGCTGAAGGACAGGGCATCCACTTTCCAAGCTGTTTTGTGGAAGGACCTGGTGCAAAAGCGAGGCAGCTGATGATTGAGATGGGATGCAAACAGATCTATCTGGGGACATCCCCAAACTGCAGTAATCCTGTTGAATAAGTTGGTGTCTAGCATCCATTCGTGAGGATCTGAAATGTTTCTGCTCAGGCTGTCTGCTAAGAGATTCTGTTCCCCTGGAATGAATTGAGCCTGGAGATGTAGATTCAAATTTAGAGCTGTGTCCCATAAGGCCATAGCTAGTCTGCAAAGGGGGTACGAATGAGAACCACCCTGCTTGTTGATGTACCACATGACTGTGGTGTTGTCTGTGCGAATTAGCAGAGGCCCTGGTTGCAAAAGGTTCTTGAAGGCTAGAAGAGCATTTTGAACTGCCAACATTTCCTTCAGATTGATGTGCCAGTGAAGATGGCCCTTTGTCCAGGTTCCCTGCTGGCAATTGTCTAGAAAGTGTGCTCCCCAAGCATAATCCGAGGCGTCCGTGGTTAGGATTTGAGTAGGTTGAGGTAGACGAAAAGGCTTTCCTTCGTTTAAAGCACATACCCTGGACCACCAGAGGAACTCCCTCTGGAGGCAGGGGATCAGAGGAATCAGAATATCCAGATCGTGGTAATGCTGTGACCATACACTTTTCAGATACCATTGAAGCTTTCTCATATGAAGCCTTGCGTTTGGAATCAACAGAATGCAGGAAGCCATGTAGCCCAGAGTCTGCAGGAATTTCCTTGCAGTGAGCTGAGATAGAGTTGCCAAGGTGTTGAAAATAGAAGCCAGCTGTGTTTGTTTTCTGGAGTGAGGAAGGCCCTTTGTAAGGTTGTATTTAAGAGGGCTCCCAAGAATACCATTTGTTGAGAAGGGATCAAATGTGACTTTTTTGTGTTCACTGAGAATCCCAGTAGGAGGAGAAGACGTTGAACAAAGTCCAGATGTTGAAGTAGAAGATCTTTGCTGTCTGCCTGAATAAGGCAGTCGTCCAAATAGGGGTAAATCTGGATCCCCTGAAGTCTGCAATAAGCCACTACTGGTGCCAGGCACTTGGTAAAGACTCTGGGCGCAGTAGATAAACCAAAGGGCAGTACAGAGAATTGAAAGTGCCTCGATCCTGCCTTGAACCTGAGGAATTTCCTGCATTCCTGCCTGATGGGAATGTGTAAGTAGGCTTCCTTTAAGTCCAATGTCACCATCCAGGCATCCTGAGATAGCATTGGAATTAGTTGCTGCAGAGTAAGCATCTTGAATTTTGGAATTTCCAAAAAGGTGTTTAACACAGAAAGGTCCAGAATAGGTCTCCATGAGTTTTGTTTTCTTGGAACCAGAAACAGTCTTGAATAAAAACCTTTTCCCATCTCTGAGATTGGAACAGGCTCTATGGCTCTCATGGCCAGAAGAGCATCCACTTGATTTAAGGCCTCTGACCATTGATGTTTTGGCAGATCTGGCCAACCGTAAGCCCTTGGCAAAGTATGAAAGTGGAATTTGTAACCTTTTAAAATCACGTCCAATACCCATCTGTCCTGGGTAATATGAGTCCAATTTCTGTAAAAAAGAGACAGTTTTCCTCCGAGAGGGCCATCCAGGTGAAGGGGTCCTGTAGCCCAACCGAGAGAGTCATTGAGTTTGCTTTCTTTGAGATTGGGATCTGTCTTCTCCCCTTCTAGGTGAAGAAGCAGTCCATTGTCTAGATCTGTAAGAGGCCTGACCTTGACCACGACCTCTGGAGCGTCTATATCTTCCCCTTTGAGGCCTGTCAGACGTGGGAAAGGACCAATTTTTAGAGGGCCAATTCCTGGAAAATCTAGGAGGCTGAACTTGCAAGAAATCTTTTACAGTCTGCATAGATTTTGCCTTTTCTTCCATCTTTTTAATAACTTCCTCAGCCTTAGATCCAAAAAGAACATCATGTTGAACAGGAGCATCTAATAACTTAGCCTTAACCTGTTCAGGTAAACTTTGTTCACGAAGCCAGGCATGTCTCCTGATGACAGTACCAGAGGCTGCAGCCCTGCAAGAAGCATCCAAAGCATCAAAGCCACAATGTAAACTATGTTTGTTCACTTGTTCAGTAGCATGCAAGACATCCTGAAGTTCCTTATCCTCTGCACATGCAGGAAGGGAAGCAAGCTTTTGCTTTAAAACAGACCAAAGAAATTGCTGATACTTAAACATATGAAACTGGCAATTTAAAGCCCTTACAGACAGGGTAGCAGAAGTATATACCTTTTGTCCCCACCTGTCTAAAGCACGAGAATCCTTCTCAGAGGGAATAGGATTTTTAGAAGTAGCAACCTTAGCAGCCTTAGAGCCCTGAGAAATAGTTTCAGGATCCGCAGAAGGGTTCTTAAATAAGAATAAATGAGAGTCAGGAACCCTATAAAATCTATCAGGCTTAGAAGGAGCAGGAGGCATGGAATCAGGATTCAAATTAGCCTCAGAAAAAGCATCATCTACAATGTCCAAAACAGGAGGGATAGCTAAAGGCCTATGCTGAGGAAGAAGAAGAAATTCTCTAAGCCTCTTCTTGGAAGCAGAATACTCCTGACCTTCCCAATGAAAATGTTCCCTCATCTCATGCAAGGTTTCCCCAAAGAGAAATCTTCAGGCGGAGAGGCCGAGGGTAAGGAGTCCTCAGCATCCGAATCCTCATAAGGAGGAAAAGAATAGTCCTGATCTGAGGAAGAGACAGAAGATACAGAAGCCTGGTCAGAGGAATCCAGAGGAATATCCTGTCGAGGCCTTTTCTCAGGAGGGGGGTGAGAACCCCTAATCATTGTAAGCAAATCTTCAGCCATCTTTAATAATTGCTTCTGTGTCCTGGGAGTAGATTCAGAAGCAGCTTGAGCAGGAAATTTAGACTTAACAGGAGTCTTTGTCTTTGCCTTTGCCTTTGAAATAGTGATGTGAGTAGGCCTGAAAACCCCCTCAGAAGCTGGTACCTGCACAGCGGTTCCGGACCCATCTGAGGGAGCGACGTCCGAAGGTCCTGCAGCAGTTAAAATAGTAGGCCTTGATGGCTCCCCATGGGAGTCCGTATCGGCCATCAGTTCAGAAGTGGCGGACGACAGGGGCTGCAAAAGCGCCTCACTGACGACAGCCGAACCGGACGCTGGCTCCAGCTGCAACGAGTCCTGTTTGGACCTCAGAGGCCTGTCTTTGTCTTTGCGCTTCTTTTGAATTCCGGTAGTGTCCGACGACATTCTATAATTGAAGCGTCTGCCAAAATAATTTAGAGCCCAATCGTACCTGCGCTTGATAGTACGAGAGTTGAACCTGGCACAGAACCGACAACAAGAAACATCGTGGTCAGGGCCTAAGCAAGGTAGACAATAAGAGTGGAAATCTTTATGAGGTATTTGTTTCCCACACGTTATACAATTATTAACTTTTTCTGACATCGGAGGAACAAGAAAAAAATTCCCCAATGGGGTACTTAGCTTTGAGAAGAGAAGTAAGAACTTCGGACCGACAACAACAAAATACGCTGTTCGAAAATCGCCAACCAACGACTTGCGAGCTGCTTTCCACCGCACGGCAAGAAAGACTGGAGAAGATGGCGTCGGCTGAGGGCTATGTACCAGAGCGTACTGACGTCAGGGTACTAGCTTGTACAGCCGACACCGGACCCAGACTTTGGGATTCTGGCCGACCTCGGGCTGCCTGCCGGCAGGAGCACCCTACAGTTCTGACTGCAACAGTGAAACACGAAGAACATCTCAATATTTGTTACTGCAGGAAAGCTGGACAATGGAGTAATAGGGAGCTACACATATGGACAGTAAATAGGTCTGAGTAACCTACACAGTGCCTACTTCAGCAGCAGGTTGTGACAAGTCATTCAAGTGCCAGGCGATAAAGGTTGCCACATCACTGTGTCAGTACTGACAACAAGTAGTTGGGCACCATCCATACCCGTGGAATGACAGGGTGTCACAGAATATCCACACGTATGCCTCATATATCTGTTCTGTGTGTTATAACATTGCATTTGCCTGACAAACTATTGGCAAACCAATAAAAACTGATGTGAAAACATCAATAACAGACAATAGAGATGCAGATATCATACCCATAAGTAAATGCAAGCTAACAAAACCATTCCACGTGTACATTTGGAAAAGCAATATTAAGAGCCTGCCACTATGTCTGGGCCTGTGTCTGACTATTATATATGGACCTGTCCAGATGTCCATCTGTAAGAGTCTGACAGCTATGGCCAACTTGTAGCCTTACAATAACAGTGCAACACAAACTGTCTGAGAGCCACAGCAGATCTGTGGGGCACAATGATGGACAATCTGCTAAACAGGTACAGTCAGAGGTGTGAGGTCTGTAACCCTGTGTGTGATGTTATGACTTCTACCCCACTCACACCATAACTACAAATACATAGCAGCAACTGTGGACAAAGGCCGTGACTCCACTACAGAAGGACAAAGAGACAAGTATAAGGGGGAGGGGATACATTGGTCAGACAAACATAGAATGTGCACACTAGAACAATTTCTGATGTAACATAGTTCCCTACAGTGTAGGAGGGTCAGTAAACAAATGTCTGTAAGTCTTCCATCACATTACTGTATACTGCTCTTCCACTCACATACCAGGAAATTACAGTGCTATGTAGAATATACCACACATATTATGGAAAACTCTTCTCAGTCCAATGCACACTGTATCCACACCAGGATATGACTAACTTAATAAGGATAGCACACAACCAGGAGTTTCCTCATACAGTGTATCACTCAGGTGCTGGACTGTTTACACAGCTTCATCAGCCATTCAGCTTTAGCACACAAAATCCTTGACTGGTCTACAGCTACCTCTGGGTACCTACTATTGAAGGTCTTACTGGGCATGCTCCTACACTTAGAGAATTAAAGTCATGTATAAACCCACATCTGACTATACAACTCTGTTGTCCAGATATGTCTTCACATACAGACAGCTATGTACACCTTAACTGTGTCTCCCCAACCCCATCAGACAGGATTACCAGCAGCTATCTGGAGGTGGCACATATGTCTTATATCTGCATCTGTTGAGTGTGATAGGCATGTATATATATATATATATATATATATATATATATATATATATATATATAGATAGGTAACATATACAAATATATCAATTATAGACAGCCAGAGACAGCCAGAGATGGATAGAGAGACAGAGAAAGAGACATAGAGGGAAAGACACCCTGAAAGGTATAGAGTGATGTCCTCATACAGACAGTTGCACACCGATAAGAACCACTGGCACATGCCAGTACAAAGGTGACCTCAGTTGTGTAATAGTAGTCAGGTAGGGGGTTTAATCTCACCTCACTTGTCTTGTGTGTGTGTGTGTGTGTGTGTGTGTGTGTGTGTGTGTGTGTGTGTGTGTGTGTGTGTGTGTGTGTGTGTGTTTGTAGGTTAATGTATTTTGAGGCCTTTCCCATACAGTACACTTTCCATTGTCCTACTTTACAAGGCCTGCTGATGTCATTCACCTTAGAACTACCTTTGGACACTCTTCAGTCATATAAGCTCCATGGCACATGTGATAACTACGAAGCACTATAATACAAATAACTAGATAGGTAGGGGTTCTAATCTCAGCACTGGTGACTCTGTGTGTGTGTGTGTGTGTGTGTGTGTGTGTGTGTGTGTGTGTGTGTGTGTGTGTGTGTGTGTGTGTGTGTGACCCTTATCCCCTGTGTGTGTTGGTTATACCACTTTGAGGCCTGTTCCACCCTGGTGCCCCCCCACTGCATTACTTTACAGGGCCTGATCATGTCATCAACTTTAGATCCACTGTTGGACACTTTCTAAGCATATAAGCTCTGTGGCACATGCGATAAGCAGGCAGCACTATAGTACATGCAAGCAGGTAGGTAGGGGGTTGAATCTCAATACAGCCAGCTATACTACTGTTTGTGTGTGAAGCATATCACCTGTGTGTGTTGATTATACCATTTTAAGGCATGTTTGACCCCCTCCCCATTGCATTACTTTAAAAAGCCTGTTGATGTCATCCACCTTACATGCACCATGTTAAACTCTGCAGGCCATACCACTCATCTGTGCAGATGTATGCAGAATGTCCAGATGTTTTCAACATATATGTGGTCCGTGTCTCCAAACAATGGGGTTTTATGACAAATCATTGGAAAATACGTGACAGTTACCACAGTTACAGACATGTCAGCTTCAGATGTCATACCCATCTGAAATGTCATGCTGATGCAAAGTCTGTTACCCTATCACTTGTCCAGGTTTGTAAGAGCAATATGTGAGAACAGTCACTATTTTGGGTGGTTTATCCCACCATCCATGAAGGCATTCTCAAGATTAATGGGTTTAGGAGGTTGTGAGTTATGTCCCTGGCATATAATCTACGTGGCACATGCAATATGTACGTAGCACTATAGTACATACAAGTAGATAGGTAGGGTTCTAATCTGACTATTGCCAACTGTGTGAGTGTATGTGTTTCTGTAGGCATATCCCCTGTGGCTGTCTTGCCTGTGTGTAAGCGATAGTTATACCATTTTGTGTGGCTGTTCCACCCTGTTAACTCCCCCATTGTCAACCTAGTCATGGCCTTTACGGATGTCACCCACCTTACAAGCACAGTTACACATTTTCCTAACACAAAGGTACTGTGGTGCATGCAATAGTCATGTCAGTCTGTATTGTACATAACTAGATAGGTAGGCCTTCTAATTGGAAAAGTGTCAACTGTGTGTGCATGTGTATTTTAATGCATGTCCCCATGTAGCAGTATATGTGTGTGTGTTTCAAATGGCTCCACCATGTTGAGGGCCTGTGAACCCCCCCATTGGCAATCCTAACAGCCCCTGCAATTGTCACCCACTTGAATAGTAATGGACGACACTGCAACACTATAGTAGCTCTGTGGTGCTTGTGTTATGTATATCACAGTATTGTTTGTAAAACTAGGCAGGTAGAGGTTCTACTATCAGCAAGGGCACGCCATGTGTGTGTGTGTGTGTGTGTGTGTGTGTGTGTGTGTGTGTGTGTGTGTGTGTGTGTGTGTGTGTGTGTGTGTGTGTGTGTGTGTCTGTGTACATCTTCTTGCAGCAGTCTAACTGTGTTATGGACACCAGCATACCTCTCAACCCTTCACAGAAAGACATCTGGTGAAAGCAGTATGGAAAAGTGGGGCAAAGACCAAACATTAAGCACAATCTTCACATATTGCTGTGACATGCATGGAAAGTAGATACCAGAACAGGTTGTGCATTTGAATGCACTTTCCAAAGAGTATGTGTTGTTACATGACAATATCTGTCATCAATCTGTAATGTTAGTCTGTCATGGTTTTCAAACAGTTTGCCAGAAAACCACAATGATATGACAAACGGAGGTAATATTTGTGTCAAACATCTATACAATCTGCAACATATGTAGAGGTCACTGCTATGGCCACCATCTGTACCACCCTGCAGGTTGCATTTCATGTTTGGCAAGGTGTTACCTGTGATAACAACTGAAACAGTATACGGTTTCCGAGAGTGTAGGACAACAAACATTTCATACAGGTGTCTACTAATTGCATAGAGCAGTTATTGCACATCAGAAGCACTGTAATGTTATGACACATAGTGTAAGCACAGGTAATGTCACACAAAGTGTCATAGTAGCAAACCAATGGAAGTCCTGTGTGTTGCACTTGCCATGGGTATGGTATGTCCTGCCAACTGTTATGTTACTACAAGACGTGTCCCACCGTTCACATGTGGTAAAGTGGCAACCACAATCGCTTATGTGTGTGTGCAATTTTTAAACATGTGAATGCCCTGTGACTACCTGCTGCCCCAATTACCCGCATGTACATAGGCATGAATGCTAACTGCCACCATCCACATATGTAGGTACAGCCTAAGGCTGTGTCAACTTTAAGGATTGTGCAGTCAGTCATTGAGCCACAAACTGCTGTTAACACACTGCAATGGGCCATACAGTGGGTATGAAATGGTGTCAAGGTCCTGGCCTCAAGCTGACTGCAGACAACAGTGTCAGCATGCCATATGGCAAGAACATGTCCCCCGTATTTCCCACACCAGCACCAACCTCATAAACACACAGAATGTGATGACAGACTTGGATACTCAGGATGGCAGCAATGTTGCATTCAGGCAACAAGTAATGACAGTGGTCAAGAATTGCTTGTATGTAGTTCACCACATGGGTAAAGGGACCCCATCCAGACAAAAGGTGGACATTACATCTGAATAGTCCTCAGTCAGTACAACAATACATTAGCAGCATGGCCGGTCTGCTATGCACCTATGCAGACATCTGCAGAAACTGTAACATCTATGTTAACACCGACAAAGGTCAGCCATGGCCCTCAACACCTGTTCCACGCAGACAGTCTGTAATCAGTACTGCTCCACTGGTCACCAATCAGGTTGTCCACAGGTTTCTGTGGAATGCCTTTATGACAATGTTGTGCTCAGCCCTTCAACAGTTGCCCCATGTATGACAGTATAACTCTGTCTGCATTCCCAGCACAAGAGGCCTGACTCACATATGAGATAGCATAAACACATTCTGGAGAGTCAGGTTTGTCTCCTAGAGGCTGCCCTGTTTCAAGACTACACTCCACAAACATGTCAAACACAGTACCATGCATACCCTCATCAATTGCATCAAGGTTGAGTGGATGGGAAAAAACAAACATCTGTCCCTGGGGTTCAACCTGTGTTCAGCAATGGTAGGATCATCAGGTGGTGATTTATGATACTGTTGGGGATAAAGTAATAACTAAGCTTGTGAGGGACCCAGGGCCAGTACTCTAGTAACCTCCTCTGTGTCTATGAACCTGAAGTCCTACGGAACACCCAGGTGACATTTATGAAGGCTAGCTGGCTGTGTGAAGAGGTATGCATGCAAGGTTACACTGTCTGCCCCCATTGTCCCTCACACACTCTTGCATGCATACACACCTAGTTAAACATGTACATATACAACCATACCTTGGCAATGAAAAGCTCACTGTGTTTCCACTCCTTCATACTCAGCTTTGGTAATGTCAGCAGCTCTCCAGGCTGTACACACACAGACACCTGGAACAGAAACAGAATAAGGTATGTGAGACAACAGTCAGTCAGCAGTACTTACACCAATAATGCATTATAGCAGAAAGGTACATACAATTCAATGTGTACCCATGACAATTGCCAGCAGACAGCACCTTACATGGCATAACATTATTACACTACACTGGCATATATTCACCCTGTACAAACATATTAGCATGTCCCTGCATTGATGGTATGGATAACAGGACTGTCACAGGTATCATCACATGGTGTGGGGTTGCCAAAGGCCTAGGCTGGGCCATACAGTTGACATCATGTGTGTGTGTCTGGAGGGGTGGTGTTCAACTGGGCCATGGAGAGGAACTATGTGTATCTGGTGGTGACCTGTATATCTTAGTGATGTGTGAGTGTGTGTATGCACACAGTCAAGCCATGTGTTAGCCCTACATGAGAGTATGTTGGACAGCTGTGGACTGTACATGGCAGGATGTACAGTTCACCATGTCTGGCCAGAGACATGGGAACTGCTTCTGCCAGGAGTGTCACTGGCACCAACAGGCCTAAGGTCAGATCCTGATGGTGACTGCTGTCTGCTGGATCTGTGTCCCTCACAGGAATGGCCATGACCATGTGCCCATAGCCTGCTATGTTGTGGTGTGGACAGCACCCTCCCTTTGGTAGTGCTGGTGGTACTGCCAGTACGGGAGTGTGAATGTGCACTGCCACATGGGCTCTCAGCTGATGTTGTTGCTGACCTATGTCTATGTGTCTCATTGCCCTACTCCCACCACATGTTCAAGCACAGACATTGCATGGTTGAGTACTGACAATGTCTCACCCCACCGTCTATCCACAGAATCATCAAAATGACGTATGGAATCAGCAGTGTCATGAAGGTCATCATGCATGGCAGGAAGTGTTGCATCCATGACCATGAGCATCCGTCTGCTGTACCATTCACAACGTGCCTGTGCCTCCATGATAGACCAAAACATGCATTAGGTGACACCTGCTGTGACACCTCTGACAGGGGCTGGACAGGCAGCAGTCCTCCTTTGAGCACCCCTGTCAATCTGCCTGTGTGGGACCTCACCAGCTCTCTGGCTTTGGCTAGCGTCTACACTCACAGATGCCATAGTCACCACACTAGCCTGTTCATTGCCACCACCCTCTGACTGTCCAGTATTTGTGGCTGCTGGGGACTGGGTATGTGTGGGCATACTGATCGTGTGTGGGAATATTGTGGATGGAAGTGGGATGTCAACCAGTGGTACAGATGCAGCCCCAAACAACCCCACCTGTGCCACCATCATCACCAAAGTGATGATCTATGACCACCATCATCATCATAGTCTGATAAGAAACTGGCATCAGGTTGTGAGGGGGAGAGACCCAACCCCCATGTTCACCTGTGAAGAGAAGACAAAATATGTTAATTACTACCTGCACTATAATGTTTGCTGATACACACACACACACACACACACACACACACACACACACACACACACACACACGAGGTGGCACAAAGGCATTATACAGACCACACTTTCTGAATGATGACATGCATGACACACAATCAGACCACAACAGACACACTCTGGACAGACCTTCAACAATATGCAGTGCAGCTAAATCCAGTTAATGTTGCTACTACTATACACCTGTGTGATACATGTGGAGTGGGAATATGTGATGGACCTTCACCTAGCACACAGTGCACCAGAGTACACAATACTAATGTACCCCTGTATAGCACAGTGGCAATAACTATACAAAAGTTTGCGCCAATATGTTACAGCTCCTGTGAATAGGCTCCCATGATGACCAATGTTATGCACCGTAGTTAACCCCACCAAAAGTGAATATGCACATATTGCAGTATGGCTAAGCATAACAGTTGTGTGCATGGAAAACTGGCTGCCCTCAACATGCATAGGGTATTGGTGAGCCAAAGCAAGACAGTTCCACACTCACCAGCTTCAGACTGCTTTTCCCCAGCACAACCAGAGGGACCTATGTAGTTGTGGGGGAGAGGTAGTGTTAGCACACACACACATGGCATTGGTACAGGATAATATCTGCAATTATGAACATGTACAGTACAAACTGTGATGCTACCCAAATTGCTGACATTCACAATAGGTGTGTACTTGTGTGCATTACAAAACCCCACTCACAAATGCAGTTTGACCTGACATATGCATCCAGGTATGCAAATGCTGCCACTATGAATGCTACAGTATTGACCTGATGCCCACTGGGGCCTTACCTGGATGATTCTCATCTGTTGACTCTGCGCCACCCACCTCTATGACATATGTAGTGATAGTTTCCTTGGAGGCAGTGACTGTACCAAGGTTTGCGAGGAGCTCCTCAGTGGGTGTGAGTGGTGCTTGAGTAACAGGCTCTCAACCTGTGCCAGCATGCTCCATGGCCATAGCTGCAGCCCTTTGCTGTGCATTGTATACCAGGTCTGTGGCATGGTGTCAGACTTGTTCATAACTCCTGTCCTGGTGGCCCATATTTTTGACTGTCACTACCAATTCTTCCCAGAGGGCAGTGCATTCCTGCAGGTTTTGCTGGCTCCTTCCCAACAGTATCCTGTGATGGAGTCTGAGGGCATCAATGATTGCTGCAGTCTTGACTTCTGAAAGCAGCGGGTCCTGTCTGTGGTACATCCCACCTGAAAGACATGAACAGGGGGACACATCACAGGACCGCATACATTGGCCACCATTATGTACAGACCTTGCACATCCATGTTTGCTAGCACTATCCACTAACACCCACATCATACCCCTGCCATCTATCAGTACAGTATGTGTGTGGATATTGTCAACATACTGGCATTACAGCATGTGTTGCCCCCCTGATCCTGATGTTTCATGTTCCCCCCAATGAGGACCATTAATGTGCATAATCCTCCATTCATCATTCACATCACACAGCACATACAGCAGATGGGGACATCACAGAGGTTCTCAACCAAGGAATACCAGGCCAGCAAACATCTACTGTACACCTATAGGCTATTAGGCCACCCCTCTACCCAGTGTCATACATACTCCTCTGGAGTGACCTCCTGGGCATTCAAGGCAATCATAGACTCCACATTGCTGGGACTGATGCATGAGTGCAAGTCATGCTCCTCTGTGTTAACACACACACACACACACACACACACACACACACACACCCCGGTGAGTGACCTGTACCAGCCGTGTTAGCAGCTCACATGTGTGTCACATACAATCACCCTGCGGTGGAATGGGCATCCTGTCCACATCAGGCAGGGTAGATACTTAAACCTTTGCAGGTGTAACCTGGTCAAATGGATGGTTAACAGTACATTCACCCTTGGGATGCCACCTGTGTCCTGTTGGATGGAGACATCAGCTGTTGCCTTGCATACACATGGGCTAACATGTGGCCCATTTGCTAGTAACCAGGGATAGTACCAAGACTACCAGAAATGGCCTGACTGCTGTGACAGACTGTGTTATGTGTCCACACACATCATTGCCATCAACTGCTGGGTGTCACCTATGGACAACATTACAGTACCATGTCATCCAGCCTACATCCGACAAATAGGTGAATGCTACTACAGGTGCATGTGGACATTCCAGGAACATCTGAGGTACAGAATAACAGAAAGTGGTGCATATGTGGTGTAGGGTGACCTCCTCATAGGTGTCTGACATCTGCAGTACCCAGATGTGTGTAGAATAGGTACATGTGTCTGATAGATGTCGACCCCCCTATCAGACAAATGTGTATTTCCGCACACCAGTTGGACAATAAGTGATGGTTGTCCACAGAGTTTGGGGAATGTGTCTGTGATATGCCAGACCCCTGGGAAAACAGTAATGATACATGAATATCTGGTACTGTATCCATTCCCTTACATTGGATGCTCAGTATGTATGTACTGCTGCTGAGCCAAAGCCAGCATCAACCCACTACTACTACCTATAACCTGCTGTCCTGCTGCAGGGGATCACTAGGTATGTTAGCCATAGGTGTCAGGCAATCTGATACAAATATGGAGTACACACTGACCTTGACAGAGTATGTCAGGAATGGTCAAGGAGACCTGGACAATCTGTGAAATAATCCTATATGACACTGGGAAACTGAGAGGGGCTCAATGACAGTACATGATGTGATATGCCAGCTGCATCCACCAGTACATGCTGTCAGTGTGACACCCCTGCACTGGCCTGGTAATCAAGGAGCCTCAATCTTCACCACTACCACCAGTGAGGGATGTACACAATGGGAAGATAACAAGTACACACACAGTAAAGTACAATTACCCATCAGAGCACACAGAGGTCACAGTCAGTCTGGGGATGGTTTCTCCCTCTCTCTACAGATCCCCAATTAGACTCCCCACTGGCACAGTTATACAGTTAACATCTCAGCATAGCAGCCAAGCCAAAACATCCGTCACCCTCTATGTCCAACCAGTGCTTCATCTCCCTGCCCTAGTAGCTGACACACACACTTTGAGATTTGATTTATGAATCACACAGTCACACATGCACATGCGCGCGCACGCACACACACACACACACACACACACACACACACACACACACACACACACACACACACACACACACACACACACACACACACACACACACTCCTGGGAAAGGTTGGCACAGGTTTACTAGCGATGGCCCCTTTTGCCCACACTTAAAGGTAGTTCCAACTGCCACATTCCGGCTCTTTATCAGGTACTGTAAGGGCCTTACCAAAAGGTGAAAAATCCTACTGTGTGATGTGCCTATTAGCCAAATGGTAAGTGTGACCAAGACCAAGGCTGTTGGAGTGGCCTATACAGTGTCACCAAATACATATGCAACTACTCTACGAGATTACTTAGTTCTATACAAACCAGACACAATTACAAGGTTTACCTATATTTAATAATAACTAATAAAGGAACAAGGCAATACTCAATCAATATAGTAACTACAGAGTTCAGACTCACAGGGAATAATTTAAGACAGCATTGCACGACACTCTGACATAAATACAGCAAACATCTAAGGTAATTGATTCATAGAATGATACTAGGCTATTGGCCTGGAGACCCTTATAAGCCTAGCCAATAATTTTGCCCATGTTCCTTCAAAGTCAGCACCTGTTTCCCCTGTCCAGCAGGGACACAGGTGGGATCCCAGGGGTGTATGTTCTGTTTCCCATCCAGTTGTCCAGGTTCCTCTTAAAGAGGGCTAGAGCAGTACTCTGCTTGACATGGAGAGGGAGTGTGTTTCACAGACAGGTGAGTCTTTGGGACACAACTCTATCCCACCAACAAGTTCTAGCCATGTCATAGACCAGGTTAAGGCCTCACATGCTGGTTGCATGAGTGGAGTTTGTCTTACGGATATGTAGCAAGTCCATCAAGGCTGGGTCAGAAATGGTCTTGTATGACAGACACAGGTCACCTCTGAGCAGTCTGTATGAGAAAGATTAGAGGGACAGGGCTTTTAGTCTATCTGTATAGGATAGGGGTTTGAGACCCTGGATTTTCCTGGTCAGGAACCTCTGTGGTCTCTCCAACTGCTGCATGTGCATGGCAAGGTACATGCCAAAGGGGGCATTGCACTCAATGATGGGTCTGATAAGGGAAGAATACAGTGATGTTATGACCTCCTTGTTCCTGGATGGCATACAGTTATTTATGAGGTGGGTCATGTAGACAGCCTTCTGTACAACAGAGGCAATGTGGTGGTCAAAAGTCCGGTTGCTATCAGCCTGGGTGCCCAAGTCCCTCATGACTGATTTCATGCTTAGTACGTTGTTATTAATGTCATAAGTAGTGGAGATGACATCTTCCCCAAAGAGGATAATGATGCATGTCTTGGCATTCAGTTTGAGGCCATGCTTCTGGCACCAGTCATTAGTTTGGGTAAGGCCATCTTGGAGGATGTTCACATCACTAGGGGAATTTAAGACAGCACCCAGCTTGCAGTCATCTGCAAACCTGGTCAGCCACAGACCATTGGTTTTGGCTTGCACCTCAGAAAAGTATATGCCAAACATTAGAGGCCCCAAGACCAATCATTGGGGTACATCACTCATTATGGGTCTACTACTAGAGGTGGCTTCCCCTACTTTGACTGAGTGGGTTCTATCAGTGAGCCAGTTAGCTACCCATCTGGTAACATGCAGGCTGATACCTAGCTGAGAGGGTTTATGTATTATGCCTGAGTGGGGAATAATGTCAAAGAGTTTGGCTAGGTCAAGGTAGGCACGGTGCACCATTTTCCCCTCATCCATAGCTTTGGTGACTGTTTCGAAGATATCAACCAAGTTTAACAGGCATGCTCTCCCTTTGACAAAACCAAACTGTGTGGGGTCAAGCATTTGGAGGTTGCCAATGTCCTTGTGTATAAGGTCCATGATAATACATTCTATGGCCTTGCAGCTCAGGCTAGTTAGTCTGATGGGCATATAATTGCCTGGGTCAATGGACACTCCACCTTTGTGTAGAGGGATGGCAGTGGCTGTCCACCATTCAGCTGGGATGAAGCCGGTGCTCAGACTGTGGTTGAATAGGGTGTCTAATGTAGCTGAGAGCTCATTCCTGAGTTCATGTAGGATACAGGCAGGGATGTTATTAAGTCTCATGGAGACTTTATTTTTTGCCTTTGAGAGGTCATTAAGAACCTGCTCCATGGTGATAAGGGGTGGGGGGCAGAGGCTGGGGAATGTCCTGGTCTACTGATGTGAGGGACAGGGTGGTGAAGTTTTTGCTGAACCTGTCTGCCAGCAGGTTGGCTGTATCTATGAGGTTTGTGTATGTGGTATTGCTGACCAGGTGTTCAGAGCAGATTTGGGTGTTGCTTTTGAGATTGCGGACATATGTGAAGAAAGCCTTGTGATTGTCTTTGGCGGATGTGGCCAATTTGGACTTAAATGTAGCCTTAGAGGATTTCACCAGTACAAAGGAGAAATTGCTTCCAACTTGGCACCTGCTTCTTCTTGGCCCTGAACAGCAATTTTCCCTTCTCTTATAGAATGTGTTTATTGCTGCTGTCCACCAGACAGGATTACTGTTCCTTGAGTAAGATGATTTGGTCCTGTCAGGTATTGCTGAGTCCAAACAGCAATGTAGGTTCTCATACATTTTTTTGGTGTAGGCTTGGACATTAGTGCTGGTTCCATCTGAAGGGACTTTGGCTGTGAAGCTGCTCTGAGGAAATTGTAGTCAGCTTTGGAAATGTTTTTTCATTTGACCCTGACAAGGGGGGGGGGGTCAGGGGAGATGGTGACTTCAAAAGTGATTGCTTTATGGTTGGATCTTACCAAGGAGGATGATACTGTAGGAGTGCTACAGTGGCTACTCATGTTGGCTAGGACCAGGTACAGGATATTTTCACCTCTCATAGGGGTGTTGACCAGCTGATCCAATGCATTGCCATTGACAAAGTCGAGGAATTTCTGAGTGTTCATGTTGGGGCTGGAATAGGTTGAATCTTGATGGTTCAAGGAGGTGGAGTGGGTGTCCTGAGTCATGGTTGGGGCTCTGTAGCTAGCTATGATTTGAATATGTGTTTTGTCAACAGTTAACTGCACTTGCAGTGTCTCCTGTGCGTCATACTGTTTGAGCAGCCTGGAGGTGTGTATGTCTTAGATAAATATTGAAACTCCACCTCATTTGACTTTGTAGCCCTCCATTTGGGGTCTGAAAATATGGTAGTATGAGTAACCTAGTAAGGTTGGGGTGCTCTCCACAGCTTTGAACCAGGTTTCAGTGACTGCACAAATGTCAGCATCCTCCAGGGCAAGGAGTGCTTGCAATGAGTGCTCTTTCATGCTAAGACTCCTAGCATTTAGCAGCATGACGTTTAAATTTTGTTTATATGAACGTTTCATGTTGGTAATATTGTGCTCATGACTTTGTCTAAAAAGACACTATGGGGGAGGCAAGAACCTTTGCCAGAAGCCTAAAGCCCAGGGGAGACAGATGAAGGCCACATGTGGCAAAGCATCGTGGTCTGTCAGTCATTTACTGGCTTTTGACCGAGACAGCAAGGATCCTAGGTTCTTAATGTGATTGCATCTCTTACATATTGTGTTCTTAGGTGGTAGTAGTAGTGGGTTGTCTGTGTACATAAGGCAGTTGCTACACTGCCTCAGGATGCCCATATCAACCAGACTAGCAGGAGAAACTACAGGAAGTTTTCCATCCATTGTTATCAGAATCTGTGGAACAGAGGTCAGGGATAGTAGTGTGGGTACTGTCTGAGGAGAGTACCTATAGGTGTGAATATAGCTGGATAAAATCAATGCAGTAGCTGCAAGTGAGGGCCTCACTCACATAGGAGTGCTGGTAAGGGAAACAAATGCAACTGACATAGTTCGCAAAGGGTTAAAACATCACAGCAGCAGTGTGCAATGAGCAAACAAGCACAAACCCACACAAATGCTGGGTTTAAATTATACAAAAACAAAGGTAAAATAGAAACACTGGAACTGACCAACCAACCATTGTCCCTGTGCTCTTAGCTCAACACCCTATGCCAGACCAGTTCCAACCAGTTTACTTATCCCAGTAAGTGCAGGCAGGCCCTGGCCAATGCAAGATGGCACAGCAGGAAACACAGGAATCACACAAACAGATCTCAATACAGCAAAACCTGTAACCAGACTATGCCAAAGATATTTCAACTCTGTTTAGGTCAATTTAACACAGGAAAACAGATATACACTTAAATATAACAGTAGCAAATAAGAGCAAACTGATTTAAACAAATTAACCAATTAACCAATCAAAAAGCTCAAAACTGAGCCCTGTTATAGCAGTCTTCAATCAGACAAGTTCTAACTGCACACTTCTGCCACTCCAAAAAGATGGCTTGGATTAGTGCTCAAGTTGTACAAACAAAGCTAGATTCAGCATGTTTCAATTTAGTCTATGCTACAACAAACAAGGTGCACCAATTTCAGAAAGAAACAGTTCAAATAAACAGGGACAATATGCCTTTAACCAGAAATTCCCAGCTCAGAAGGGCAGAATCTACCTTTTACTCCCACAAGAGTGCAGATCACAAACCTTCTTAATGTAAAATAACTGGCATGAAGCCAAAGTGCTTAAACCAGAACTAAGACACTTTTAGAATAACAGACACTAAGCCTTCAAGCAGCAAAGCCCAATTTAGAAGGTTGTAAGCTACTTCTCCTGCCACAAGAGTGCAGACCACAAACATTCTTACTGTAAAACAACTGGCCTGAAGTCCAAGTGCTTAAACCAAAAGGCTTAGAATAGCAGTTACAATTTAATCAAGCTACTAAGAAGCAGTAATAAATGCAGCAGAATAAGTGCAATTGAGTACTTTTAAGAACACACAGCAAAAGCAAAATAAAGTAATAAAGTAGGAAGAAACACAAATACAGTAAAATTATTTTTTTAGGTTAAGTGGGAAGGGATGAAACACAGAAACCGGGGGGGGGGCTTCCCAAATGATCTCTTTCTACTCAATAGAATAAGTTCATGGGATAAGACTGGGAGGAGTGCCCAAAATTAGATTTATAGTAGGGGCAGGCAACTCAAAAGTCATCAAATTTAAGAACACAACAAGGACTGGGTGAGTGGGAGTGGGAATTCTTAAAACTCCAACAGAACAGAAAACTTAAAACAAATATAATACTAGAATAAGATACAAAATAGAAGTGATCAAAGGGCTTCAAATCAACATTAAATGCAGAGATGACTGATACTCAGAGCAATACAGACCACACAAACATCAGACAGATATACTATATTCCCATCTATTTGTAAACAATTTTACATTTCCCTAGTTCCTTACTATTAGCAAGGCAAATGCAAATGAGTGGATATTGTCAGATACAAAGACACATACAACATGAAAAGGTCTTTCTCTGAAACAGGTCTGAAAGTAATAATCATCATTAATGCTGGGTTAGCTCAGATTACATCAGTGTTTGTCACCTACTTTCACTTCCCAGGCTAACAGCAACTAACATACATTTTAACATCTCTTCGTCAGAAGTACATATCTGTCTGATGTTTGTGTAAAACTGGAAGTCATAACACAAACACTTTTACATTTTCAACCTAGTAATTATTTATGTTTCAAGACAATGCAAAAACCTCTAGCTGTAGACATTTATGTCTGCTTGCTGCATTGAAACTGAGATAACACATTCATAAAACAAGTTCAACTTATTTACTTGAAGTTTTGCAACTTATGTCTGTATGTTTGAGGCTTCCAGCTTCTACTATTAATACATACATTTGCACAGGTAATACTTTATATACATTTATGTTCTTTGCCAGTACAGTATACTGTGGTTACACTCCTGAAGCTCAGTCATACCTGTCAACCTGTTAGAGTAAGACATCTGGACAAAGGCACAAATAAGGGAGGGGGGGCAAAGGCCAAAAAATAGTGACACTTTATAAATATTGCTCTTACAGACTTAGACAATTGATAGAATACCACATTTTGCATTTGCATGGATTTTCTGAAGGATATGACTTCTGACATTCAAATGTGTGTTATTATGTTATAACTTCAGTGTGGTTACACTCCTGAAGCTCAGTCATACCTGTCAACCTGTTAGAGTAAGACATCTGGACAAAGGCACAAATAAGGGGGGGGGGGGCAAAGGCCAAAAAATAGTGACACTTTATAAATATTGCTCTTACAGACTTAGACAATTGATAGAATACCACGTTTTGCATTTGCATGGATTTTCTGAAGGATATGACTTCTGACATTCAAATGTGTGTTATTATGTTATAACTTCAGTCTTTAATGATATGCCAGGGATTTGCCAGACAAAACACAAATGTATGAGTAAATGACTAAAAATATGAGGCAAAAGTGATCAGTCTGCAAAACTCTGGATAGTTGAGAGGTATGAGCTCAGTACATAACATAAAGTTCAACACACACTTCTACACCAATTGTTTAATATCCATATAACATATATAGGTCTCTTACATTTGTAAGAGAAGCATATGTATCATATTAATAATCACAAATGACATGATTATTTACAATGTCCCAGTTAACTGAGCTGGCAGTGTCACAGTCAGTATTGTACAACAGACAATTCAGTAGTAGTCATATGTGAGCTGACCCTTGCTGGAGTGACTCAGGGGCCAGAGCGGATGTCAGCGAAGTTAATATCAATGGTTTTAAGTATAATTTCAGCACGTCTTTTAGTTGTAAGAGCAAGTATGTTGTATATTTAATTTTATGTCAGTCATGCCCTACTTTTTATGTAGGACGTACTGTCAGAGAATTGTACAAACGTGTGTATGAACACAAATATGCTGTTGAAGCAGGTGACTTAAAGAATGCAGTAGCAAAGCATTATGCTTTGAGTAAATGTAATGTTAAGTTTAAGTTTATTGTTCTGGAAGAAATTTACAACTATGACAGAAGGTTTGATGCAGAGAGTGAAATAAGCTGGAAAGAATATATGTGGCAAGTGAGGCTTAATGCCTGTTTTCCACCCGGCTTAAATAATAGAGATGAGTTCACTGCTTACTTAAAAAGAAAGGGCTTGAAGCATCATTTAAAGAATATATGATGCATTGATTGTTTTCTAATTATTTAATTATCAGCTTGTTAGAATGCACTTTAAATGTTCATTGCTTTGTATCATTATTCAGTCTGATGAAGTCACTACAGGTGATGAAATCGCTTACTGTTTAATGTTTTATTGAAGTTTTTGGGTGTTCTTTTTATTAGTTTTCATTTTCGTTAAGTTCGGCTACTGTTTTTTTGGTGCTATTTAATATCCATATAACATATATAGGTCTCTTACATTTGTAAGAGAAGCATATATATCATATTAATAATCACAAATGACATGATTATTTACAACATCCCAGTTAATTGGGCTGGCAGTGTCACAGTCAGTATTGTACAACAGACAATCCAGTAGTAGTCATATGTGAGCTGACCCTTGCTGGAGTGACTCAAGGGCCAGAGCTTTATTCTATGTCACTGCAGACAGAGCCAGCAAGGAAGGCCATAGGTGCTGGACAGCAGACTAACAGCAACATGTCAGTCCAGAAAGTGTTGTTTTGACCTACTGTTTAAATTCCTATTTTTCATAACTGCATCCCCCCATCTGCATCCATGACATGTTTAATTGTATGACATACCTGGCATAGTGCTATATTCCTGTGTCAGAAGAAATCCACAAGTAGTGTTTTAAAGAGTCGCAGTCTGTCTTCATGAAGAAAGTGTCATACCTGTTTAGCATATGCAGCAGCTTGCCTTTTGTAGGTAATGCTCATGAACAGGTGATGGCCTGTGCACCAGTCTGTGTCTCCCACTTGCTAATTGCATCCAGAACAGCTGTGCTGCCTTTCCATTAGCCAATGGCATGGTAACACAGTGCTATAATTAAGGCCTTCATGTGGACCTTGCACCTTTTCCTGGCATGTGATGAGAACATTATCGAGGTGTGGGAGCTGCAGCATCACAGAGGGTAGGTGGAAATACTGTTCACTGTTTGGACTGATATGTTATGTCCACAGTTTTGCATGCTATGTCTACATACCTCTCAACCTCTTAGCACAAGTAATCTGGACGAAGCACAACAAAATGGGGTGACAATGGGCCAAAAATAGGGACAGATTTTAAATATTGCTCTTATAAACTTAGAAATTTGCTAGACTAACAGGGTTTGTTTTGACATACATTTTTCTGAGGGATTTGATGTCTGAAACTCAAATGTATATCATCAGTTAGTGACTTCATTCCTCATATCATCCCAGTGATTTGGCAGAAAACCACAAATGTTATGAGGAACAGGCCAAAAATATGAGCCAAAAACCTGGGCATTCTGTGGAAATCTGTACAGTTGAGAGGTATGTATGTCTAGCCATTGTTAACAGACTTTCAGATTCTGTAGCAGTGTACTGTGTAAATGTGTGTTGGGGTGAGGAAGGAGACAGGCAGATGTGAGTGTCACAGATCCTTTTCTATCTGACTGTGCATGTTGCTACAGCTGATGCTGGTCTATCAGCTGTGTTTGTTTGTAGGGGCAGACTGAGACATGTCCCTTAAAACCTCAACATTCCCACCCCCAACCTTTTATGTTTGGGTGTTGTGTGGATGCTCTGCTCTAGGTGTTTGGGAGCAATGTTAGTTCTGTATCAGGTAGTTGAACATACTGATGTATGTGTAACAGGCCACCGCTGCTGCATTCTGGCCAGGAGTCAGACAGATTGTGAAGACACTGGGGGAGAGCAAGCTGATACTGTCAGTGAGGGTGTGGTGTCAGCTGTTGTGTCACAGCATGGCCTGGTTGAGGGTACCCACAGCAGTCCAGGTGAGCCATGTGGCTGTGGTGCATATGTTACATAATAATGCCAGCCAGAGAGTGTTAGACAACATTTAGTACACATACTCAGAATTGTGAAATGTGTCCCACCCTGCAGGGCTTTAACATGCTACTGTGAGTGTCAGTGACTGCAGTAGGAGCAACCAGTTTTGCTGGATATTGCAGGGCTCCATTATTCCTATGATGTATTGACATGCATGTAGTTGTCATGCCACACATTGGGCTGTGGGCCAGGACTGTGGGTTTCTAGATATGACAGATACTAGAACTGTAACAGTTGGAGCTACCAAGTCATTCTTATGGCAGGTGTATTTGTAAGACACATGCATAAGCATACAGTGTGTAACACAGGATTAGCATGCACATGTGCATTCTGATGGGTATTATGTGTGACACTGAGCTGTCTGTCATGCTTTTGTAATCCCAGTCTGCACTGCCTTGCCAGTATGTGAGCACCCTGCCCTGAATAGGGGGCACAACTGTGGATATTCAGCAACAGTCTGTGCAGTTGTCAGCTCTACCTGATATTGTAGGCCTCCTGTACATCCAGCAGCATTTATTAGTCTGTGTACTGGTTCTGTGTCTGCATCAGATGCCCAAATAAACTGTGATTTGAGCTAGTATATATAGGAGTAGTGTGTGACTGGCAATCAGGATATGTTTGTAAAAACAGTTGTTGTACTCCACAGGTCAGTTGGCTTACTGGTATGTTGCTCTGACTGTAGATCAAATGGGTCTGGGTTCAAAATTTGTCACCGATGTATTTCTTTCCCTAAAGTTACATCCCTGCAGTGCATGATATATTTACAAATGCATCAGTAATTCCCCAGAGCTGATCTGGTGTTGTGTTCCTGTGACTGGTTCAGAAGGTCCTGTGTTCAAAACTTGGCAGCTTTGTCTTTTTCCCTAATGTTACATGACTATAATGCACAATATGTTCACAAAGGCATTATTAATTTTCACAGCTGATTTGGCATAGTGGTGTGTTGCTCTGACTCGAGTGCACACATTCCTGGATTCAATACTTGATAGTGATGACTTTTTTCCCCTAATGTTAAATAACTGTGATATATGATATATTTACAAAAGCATAACTAATTCCTACAGCTAATTTGGCATAGTGGTGTGTTGCTCTGACTCTAGTGCACAAGGTCCTGGGGACAAGACCTGGCAGTAATGACTTTTTTTGCTAATGTTACATGACTGTAATGCATGATATATTTACAAAAGCATTAGTAATTCTCACAGCTGTTTTGGCTTAGTGGTGCAGTACTCTGACTCTAGTACACAAGGTCCTGGGGCAGAGACCTGGCAGTGATGACTCTTTTTTCCCTAATGTTAAATGACTGTGATGCATGATATATTTACAAAAGCATTGCTAATTCCCACAGCTGATTTTGTGTAGTGGTGTGTTGCTCTGACTCTAGTTCACATGGACCTGGGTTCAAATCTTGCCAGTGATGACTTTTTTCCCCTATTGTTAAATGATTGTAATGCATGATATATTTACAAAAACATTAGTGTTTCTCACAGCTTATTTGGTGTAGTGGTATGTTGCTGTGACAGTAGTATACAGGGTCCTGGGTTTGAGACCTGGAAAGGCTGGGTATTTTGTTGCTGGGCAGAACACAGGCTGAATGAGATAGAGTCATTAAAGCAATTTTAAGCATGTTTATGTGGTTTTGCATGAAACTAAGTGGTGCCAAGAGATGCTTAGCTTCCCTTAGCGTTGCTTAGTGGTGCTTACTCCTGCTTAAACCTGTGCTAATTACAAAAAAAGAAAAGATAAAAAGGGTGATAAGAAAGTGGTAAAATGGGGGCAAGCAGAGGGAAAAACATTATGAAAGGCAGCTAGGGATGTGCAGGATGGGTGTAGGAAAGGACCATAGCTCTCCATTTCTTGGGCAGCAACAGCTGTGAATGATGTGGACAATTTGGAATTTATAGCCTTACACCCTGCAGGAAGGGGTGCGGGTGAGATACATTTGTTGGGTGATTCAAGGGTAAATTGATTAACATCAGTGTACATGGGGATGAAATGAAGAGCTATGTATGCGATAAGATTTTTTTTGTGAGGACAGATAACCCTCCCTTTTTTTTTTGAAGTGAGAGTGGGATGTTGGCAAAGGGTTGTAGGTACATTTGGGGAGGTAGGTTGGGTAGCAGTGGTTGCTTTTGCAGACAGACAAGACAGCATACAGGGGTGGTGCGTTACACATGAGGGGGGTAAACACCTTGGACGGGGAGGGTGGTTGGGAATTGGAGGGCCACGTGCCCTCAAATGGAAACAGTGGGACTGAGGTCCGCACCCATGGATAGTCACAACTACCCCTTTATGGCCCTGAAGGTGGCTGTGCTGGGGGCTGGATGACCTTGCCAGCCTGCCCCTCAAGGTGCACCAGTCTGCCCTCGATGTGATGCAGGAGTACATCCGAGTCCCTCAGGATGACCCTGCACACCATACCTCGGAAATGGTGTCGGGTGACAGGGTCCTCTCCTCACCAGCGCCCAGGGTAGGATGGGCCCTGTCCCCTGACACAGTTCCACCTGAGGGTGGTGCAGGACCAGCAGAGGAGGCAGTTCAAGGTTGAGTCCCAGATGTGCTGGGACCTGGTGTCATGGCCAGAAGAGGTGGGACAGGCAGATCTGCTGGGATCTGCCTACCCAAATGTGCTATGGTGTTAAGGTTTTTCAAGGTGTGTTGGTTAGTCATGAACAAAACATTTCAACATTAGTTATAACAGCATGCATGGGTGTTCCAATTAACCCAGAATAATAGAATTAGGAAAATTGCATAGCAAACCGAACACATGCAATTTGAATAATAGAATTAGGAAAATTGCATGGCAAACAGAACACATGCATAAATGGAATCACAGTCATTCTTGTAACAGCATGCCAGTAATATTTATGGCAAAAGGCCACCAACAATGGAATTTCAACATAGTATGTTAGTACTGAACCATTTAAATATATGAACAATAATAGAACAAATGTTCCAAACATTTGGTTTTGAGAACAACATACCCATAGTATATGAATAATAATTACTGAAGTAGATAAGGGGTGGGGGAGAGAAAAACAGTCCATTACCAACTGTATAGGCTTATATTTTTCACAACAGTACTGCTCAATACTCTACAGGTTTGCCTCACATTACATCTACCTGAGGCCTATAGCTACTGTACCACATACATACCTGTTAATCGGTTGACCTGGAATGCTATCGGGCAAGCTGTGACAACTGTAGGTACATGAGCAGAGGAGACGCGTACATGCCAAGGTTGCATATATGACTAACAAGGTGTACCCTGCAGTGATTTTGTGTGAGTGTGCTAATGATATACTTCTACTGGATTTATATCTGTGTGCAAGGTTATTGGCAACAGTGATCAGTAGCTGTGACACTTGAGAGACATGTATTGGAAAGAGTGCATAGTGTATATAGTTATCCTGCTGTCATTTGTAGGCACTGGAATATTTGTACGCAGTTTATTAGTATACCCTTCATACAGCTAATACAGACATTTCTTTACATGTGAGCCCTGTGGAGAAAATATCTGTTAACACTACCTGACAATTTCTACAAGATGTGAGAAACAGCAGGATGGATAGTCCTGTTACTCAACATTTCTATTCCATGCATAATGGGTTGGTGAATAGTTTTATTTTTCGTGTAGTGGCCAGACCTAATATAATTGTGGAAAGCATCAATAATGATTTTCAGCAGAAGTTGTTGAAGTTAGAATCTAAATTTATTATTAATTACAACACACTTTATCCCCATGGTATGAATTTAGAAATTTAATATGGGCTTGTTTGGGTCATATAGGCTTAATACCATTGTTGTGCTATAGTTATACTATATTTATATTGCAGTCTTTTTCATGATAGTTTTAAAAAGAAAGAAGAATGTTATAGGTAAAATTCATGATATAGAATGGTGAAGCACTAATTGTTTGATTAATTGTTTAATTGGATGTAATTATCACTCTAGTGGTGTATAAAAATAACTGCTCCATCAATGCTGATTATTCCTTGAAGGCAGTAGCCGAGGTACCAGAAACATTAAATTTGTACTGTTGACAGTCTGCTGCTAGAGTCCCAGGTATTTTTTTGAGACTTTACAGCTTTTTTAAGCTGTTCTTCTTGTGGTTTTGGAGTTTCTATAAATACTCAGGATTACTTGTGTGTCACTATGAACACATCTTTGTACCAGTCCCTGGATCCAAACTGTGGTCTGTGTGTGCAAACATCAACATGAAATATATGTATTTCTTATCACACTGAGCTACTGGGGCACTGCTGTCTGCTGCTTGATTGATTTCTGCCTAGAACTCACTTGGTCACGCATTCTGACCTTGTAATATAAGTGGAGTGGCACAGTGTCATGTGTGATAGATAGTGAACTGTGAATTAATACTTTGCATGCAGGTGTACACATTTAACCCCTAGTGGATGTGATGTGTGATCTGTAAAGACCATAGTAGGCTGCTTGGTTGCATACCCGACCCATACAAATTTGCACATCATATATTTGCAGTCTCCACCTATTACAGTCTCATACTTGCCTGCATCAGTATACCTACATTCAGGACTACATATAGCTGAAATGCAAAGGTCAGCAAAAGACAATGCTGCAGGGAACACAGTCTAATACATTACACATTACTATTCAAGGTTCAGATCTTAGTGCAGAACATATATCACTTTTCATTGTATCTTGTTTTACAGCTCCACATCTACAGTTTGGCATGACAGCTGCCTAGCAGACAAACTGCAGTGACTTCATGCTCTCATAGCAATATTTGCTGTGTAGCACATGTACACTTGTATTTCTTCAGCAACAGAATAGATTAAACACAACAGTTTGTGGTAATAACTTTATTTAGGTTGATGTGACAGTGGTTTATCACATTCTAACTTCTAAATTCAGTTGTACTGCATATCCTGTAGATGATGAATGTATGTCAGTTATTAGTTTCATAGCAGCAAGCACAGTATACTTTATTAACAGATTTGTTCCTAAACAGTATTACTACAGTACTGGCTTCCTTTCATTGATAGTAGCTTGTTTGCTGCCTTCATCTGTATTACATAGTACCTGGCATTAGTTACATATATCAGTGTTGGTCTAACAACACATTTACTCGGTACACTCAGAACACACTATACCTAATGGCAGTAGACAGTTACACTTTCTTATTTATTGGACTATATATATATATATATATATATATATATATATATATATATATATATATATATATACATATACATATATATATATATATATATGTGTGTGTGTGTGTGTGTATATATATATATATATATATATATATATATATATATATATATATATATATATATATATATATTGAAAGGTATATCTGCTACCACAAGAAGAGCGGTTTCTGGCCCAGAAATTGTAGTTTACTGGCCGTTTGGGCAGTTTTTTCCATCTCCTTCAACTTTCTGGTCTAAAAGCCCATGTTTGTACTTTTCCCACCTTTCCTGCAACTAGTCTAGTCCAGATATAGATTTGCTGTGTCCAGGACTGTATGTCAACTTGTGAGCCCCCCAAGCCTTTCTGTGTTGAGGGAACCCTTCTAGCTTATCAGTGGGGGTAGTAAGCATTAGGTAGCCTATCTACCACAAGAGGAGTGGTTTCTGGCCCAGAAATTGTAGTTTATTGACCTTTTGAGCACTTGTTTTCATCTCTTTCAGCTTTCTGGTTTAAAAGCCCACATTTACGCTTGCTTCCCACCTTTCCTATAACTAGTCTAGTCCAGATACAGATTTGCTGTATCCAACGCTGTCTGTAAGCTTCTGAGCCCTCCCCCCAAGCCTCTCTGTGTCGGAGGGAAGCCTTCTAGCTTGTCAATGGGAGTGGTAAGCACTAGGTGGCCCATCTACCACAAGAGGAGCAGTTTCTGGCCCAGAAATTGTAGTTTATTGGCCATTTGGTCATTTTATTTCCATCTCCTTCAACTTTCTGGTCTAAAAGCCCGCATTTACACTTTTTCTGCCTTTCCTGTGACTAGTCTAATCCAGATACAGATTTGCTGTATCCAGGACTGTATGTAAGCTTCTGAGAGGTGCCAAAGTCTGGTCTTCAATTTTTCCCTTAGATCTGCTAGTTCTCTCCTCTCCTGCACTTTTACTAGCTTATTAGTCTAGCACTTTATCATACCAGACTTATTGTAGCAATTATTGTAGCACATAAAAGTGCTACCAGCACTAAACATTCTAAAAGGAAACAGCTCCAGTGCTTATTATTAATGCCCACCCTTCCAGGCATGTCTAAAGGTCAGTTCTCTGTGCTTTCTCCTATTAACATGGTGAACTTGGGCATACTGAGGCAATGTACCAACTGCTTCATGTACACTGACAACCCTTTCCTCTTATCTCCCAACACTCAGACTTGCGAGAGATACACTTATATATCCAAACTGAAAGCCACACACTCTCCAGCCAAGACCAGAATAGCTGGTCAAGAAGAGAAGGTCAGCACTTGCACCATACCACATGGAACACATAGCCCTCCAGGACACACACCAGCCCTGCCTTCACATATAAACACAAACCACACACCCACCTTTGCGGAAGTTCTCAATAAAAATCTACCCAAACAACAGAGACCTCCATGGCAGAAATGCACTCGACCCACAACACAACACTAATCACATGACACATAATGCTCCTAAACAGTGTGCCACTCAACCAAAGCCCCTAAGGCAAAACAGCATCCCCAGCACACTAGTCATAAGTGACTCAATAGTGATGTCCCACTCACTAGGTTGAATAAAAAGAAAGTAACAGTCAGCTGCCTGTCAGGTGCCAGGATCTGCCACATAACGCACACACTCAGGTCCCTCCACAACAGGTACAAACATGATTCTGTGACTCTGTCATTGTACATGTGGGTGTGAATGACCTGAGACGTACCTCCTTGTACTACATGAAAAGAGACATGGAGGAGCTCTCAGATTATGTAGCTCAGCTGGGTACAACCCTAGCCCTGAGCAGCATTCTACCATCACCCAAAATGATACCACAGTGCAAGCAGAAAATGATTGATTTCAGCAATTGGCTAAGTTTTTGGTGTCATTCTAAAGGGATCCAGTATCTGTCCGCCTGGGATGACATGACTGACAAACCTACCCTGGTTAACAAATATTAATTGCTGCATCATTAAATAAAATAAAAAAATATATAAAAATACTTTCCCGTAGAAAAGCTGAATGGTCTATCTTGGTAATTGAACCATGCACCTACTGCATGTAAAGCCATGACTCTAACTGCTCAGCTAACTCAGCTGTGAAAATTTCAGCTATACATTTCTATATAGCTGTTCATTACATTTAAGCACTGCTGAGCAGAGCACCACACCACACAAACCTGCTTGGCTACACTTAAACTTTACATAAAAAGAAATAAAAAAAAACATTACTTGTAAGCGAAACATCACACTTCAGTTATGAATAAGTGTCCGAGGACACTTTCTTTATTGTTTTACTGCCATATGGCTGTACGGCACCTTCACAATCCAGGGTGTGTATAACACCCCCCCCCCTCAATATGACGTTACTTAATTTTCAGGACAGCCGCTCAACTATACAGATTTTTGCATACTGTCCACATTTAATAATGACAGCCATTTGGGTTTCAGGTGACATACTCTTCAGAAGAGCCATGATAATGCAAAACTGGTCATTTTATCAACTTTCTAAGTTTGTAACAGCAATATTTAAAAACTGTCTCTATTTTTGGGCTTTTGTCCCACTTTTAATGACAGCTTTTTACAGACATCTTGCTGTAAGAGGTTGAGAGGTATGTGTCCAAGGACACTTTTTATAGTAAAGTGCTGTACGGCACATTCACAATGCAGGGGATGTATTACGGTACCTGTCAGACACCCCCTGCATTACATTCACTTCCTATTTATCATTTCAGTGTCTGTGGTCACTATTTTCTATTGTAAAGTGCTGTATGGCACTTTGACAGTGCAGGGGATGTGTTACAGATCTGTGAGCACTACTGTAACACACCCCCTACACTGATTCAATATTTATGTACATGGCTCCATCTCAGTAACGCAACTTCATTAATATGCAAGGTGCGCTGCTGAGCAGAAAATGCAGACACAGTCACCATTTACTCCTTGTAGGAATAATGCTATTCCTACATGGAGTTTATTAAATCTGGGGGTCCATCATTTTCTATGATGCGTTGTGGCTCATGTTTCCAGTGTTTTTCAGTCACTTCAGTGCCATAATGTTTGCACAATCCCCAGTGCAACAGTCTCACCGCATTATTATTCCTTTCAGTATACAGTCCTTCTGTCATTAGTAAGTTGCAACCAGCATCAAGGTGTGCAACTGTTTCCAATTCTGTTTTACAAAACCTACCTTTCTAAAGACATGCTTCTGGAGCATTTCTCCCCGGGCCTCCGCTGACAACAGGATCTGTGGAACCTAGTCGGACATTCCCGGTCAACAAATGTTAAATAAAATAAATAAAAATAAATACCTTTTTCTGTTTCTCCCACTCTTGGCTTGAATTCGTCTCTCCTTAACCATTCCTGCATTTGTTCCTGATCAACATGAGGCTCTTCCAGAGGTTTTCTATACTTGCAACTATATTTATGCAATTTCCACATTTCTTGCCTTCTCATATTGTCCTTCACCTTATATTCTTTATTTTGTTTTTTGGCGCATTCATTTGCTGCCTGGTTTTTATCCACTGCCAACCTAAGCAAGGAAGTCATCTTGGATTTATTCTCCTCATGTTTCAAAACTTTCACTAAATTTGGGTCTTGTGAGGTCAACAGATATGTGCGGAGTTCTATGATTGCAGATCTGTGCATGTAATCAATTTCAAAGAGCCCCATCCCTCCTTTGGAAAGGGGAATATATAATCTTGGTATACACTGATTTTTATAAATCATTTGGTGAGCATGAAGCATCCTTGTTGTTTTTCTATCTAATCTATCCAACACATTTTGGGGACATTCAGTCTCTCCAAAACTGTAAGTTAGGATAGGAAGAGCAAATTGATTTATAGCTTGGATTTTGTTCCTAGACATCATCACTGTTTTCAGGATTAAAGTCTTCTAAAGTACTCCTTACTAAGTTTTATTTGCATTTGTTTATGTTTTACTGTTGATCTTTTATCAGTTCCCAAATATTTATACATTCCCCCTTTCTCAAGTTCTTTTATATCACATTCTTGTCCCAAACTGATGTTTACTTTGTGCTGCAGTTTTCTTGCTTTCATGGCTGCTTTTGTGCTGCAGTTTTCTTGCTTTCATGGCTGCTTTTGCACATTTATCAAGACCAAATGACATTCTTATATCATCTAAAAAAGTTTTGACAACTTGCAGTTGTACTTTCAGTTCCTCATCTGATGAGCTATACAGCTTCAAATCCCCGACAGAGAGAAGATAAGAAGTCTTTACACTTTCTTGTTTTCTAGGACCCAAATTATAGCCATGGCCTAAGCTGTTAAGTAGACAGCTTAATGAGTTAAGGGCAAGGCAGAATAGCAGCAGAGACAGAGAATCACCCTGGAATATGCCCTTGTGAATTTTTAACCCTGGAATAATAATTAGTCCTTTACCATGGCTTAATTACAGAGTGGTCTGCCACTGTTTCATGGTCACTGTAATGTAGTTGATCAGTTTAGGGTGTATCTTATACATTTTTAAGCACTCTTTTATCCATGAATATGGGATACCATCAAATGCTTTTTTGTAGTCAATCCACGTCATACTTAAATTATTCCCCTTTTTGCAGTTCTCCACTATGATTTTATTTAACAGCAAATGATCCTTTGTTCCATATGACTTTCTTTCATTGCCCTATTGTTCTATTGCCATATTTGAATTTTCTTCTAAATGACTATAGACTCTGTTGGCATCAATTCCAGTGTATAGTTTATACGTTGTCGGAAGGCAAGTTATTGGTCTATAATTTTTAGGGTAGCTCACAGGTTCATTCTTATGTAGGAGCATTGTTTTTCTGTTATTAGCCAGGTTGGTGTATGTTTGGGGTGCACATATAAATATTTCTTACTCATGGCTAAATCTTCATGCAAACATGTTAATACTTTTAACCAGAAGTGTAGGTACTGCATCTGGGCCTGGGGTTTTCCAATTTGAGAATTTTCTTAACTTTGTTTCAATCTCTCTTGCTGTTACTTCATCCCATTTCATATCCTGTACCTTAAAATTTCTTATTCTTTCTTTTAGTTCTTTTATCCATTTATCATCTTTGTTATGTTCCACAAGATCTTCATAGATACTTCTCCAAAATGTATCTATTTCTTCTTTTTTGGTGGTCCTTCAATTCCTTTTATCTTGTTTCCCGATTCTCTATAAAACTTTTTTGGGTCATCAATAATTTGCTTATTTTGTACGTTTCCTTTATATTTATCTGTGTATCTACTAAGCTTTTCCACCTGTTCTGAGATTCTTAGTTTGTTATTTGCGATAATGCATGATAGATCCTGATCTGTTCTAATACTGTGCATTGATTTTATCACGTCTGCCTTTCAAAGTATTTTCACTGACCTGTTCCCTCTCCCATACTCTTCGAACAGTGAAATTATTTTGTCTTAGTTGCTTTATAGTTTTCTCTATTCAATACTTCCATGATGGTATTTGATTTCTCCCCTTTCTCTCCCTCACTACCTTGTGTTCTTGTGGTAGAACTTTATCAGTTATTAATTTAGCTGCACAGTAATATATCCTGTTTACTTCTGTTATGTCGCATGGATCTCTATGGGCAGTCCTAATTATTGTGTTCATTTGTTTTATCAAACTTCTGACAGTTTGGGTTTTATTGACCTTCTGCAGTCTATTTCTTTCATTGATCTTAATATGTCTATTTGTCTCCATTAAGTCAAGCAGCTCTTCTTTTAGCTCATTTTCTTCTAAATTGAGGGCACATTTTTGTTTTCCATTTCCTGCGGGCATTCTATTGAAAGTTCTATTGCATCTTCCTGTGGCACATTCTCTTCAATTTCATCCTGTGTCATCCAGTGTTCTGTCATATGAGAACTCACTGGCCTATCACTCCTCAACATTATATGTGTCAGAGTTTCCACAGTTTCCTTTCTTTCTCTTGCTGTCCAGCTTCAAGTGAATCTTAATACTCGAGTCCTATGGAAGGCTCCAAAATATCCTCATTTGGCACGTGACCAATTGCTTCCTGTTCTACTGGTTTCCCCTTAATTTGGAATTCCATTGCTCTGTCCTTTTATGGTGCTTTCTGAATTAGATTTTCTACACTGAATCCTTCACTTTGGAGGTAGTCCATAACCTCAGTTTCTATTTTGTTAACTCTTCCATTACTGATCTCCTTTTCTGCTTTTCCTCTTTGTCTTCTTATTTTTTGTATTGTAAAGTTTTCCATGTCTGGATCCCTTTGTCTGTATTTCTCTTAAAATATCTTTGGTGCTGCTCTTTTTGTATTGATTAGTTTTGCTTTGCATAGATATTACACCATATTAACTCTCTTTTTCTTTCCCATGTCCATATTTCTTCTTCAGACGTCTCCTGATCTTTTTGTTTCTCCTTACTTTGGGGACTCATTCCATCATGCTGTGATGTAACTTGTGTTAGACCTTCTACATGAAATCCTTCACTTTGCAGACACTCCATGCCTTCAACTTCTATTTTTTTAACTTCTACTTTACTAATCTGCTTTTCTACATTCCCTCTTTGTAATATTATTATTATTTTTTTCTTGTGAATTTTTCCATGTCTGGATGCCTTTGCCTGCATTTCTCTTCGAATATCTTTGGGGCTGCCTTTTTATGTTGATTAATCTGGCTTTCGCCTTTGAATAAATATTGCACCATATCAAGTCTGTCTTTCTTTCCCATGTCCATATTTCTTTTTATACTTTTCAAAAATATTTAGATTTTGTTGTTTGCATTTTCGCACTTCCTCAGATGCTTCTTTTTCTAAACAGATCAAATTTCTTGGTCTATAAACTGTTTTTCAAAAATCTGCTGTATTAATGACCACAATTTTTTATTTGAAGCTTCTGACAGTTTTTCTTGCAGAAGTGTTTTTCTTTCTACTAATTTATCTCTTAATCTTTTTGTATATCTTGTGTCTGGAAATTCTGGACTTTTTGCATAATAACAATACATAATTTCTTTCTTATCCTCAATAGTTCACTCTGTTGTCTTTATTGCCCTTCTTTGGCTTATCAGTTTTTGTGATTTTTGTGTACTGATACTTTCTTCTACAACAGGGGGACCATCCTCCCCCTGGGCCTGTCCTGGCCCCATTGTAGGAATGTTTCCATATTTTGAGAATTCTACACTTTCATTTTTTCCAGCTCTGGCACCAGTGTGCCTACCAGGATTGGGCACTTTTTTATACTGGGTCTTGTGCACCTATCTATCTTTTTTAATTTCTGACCTACTTCTGTCCATGATATATGCTATATAAATACAGTCTATATATCAGTGTCACCTTGGTAAGATTTTGTAGAAAACAGGGTCCACCTTGTGAGGGTACTCACCAAGACTTGAGGATGTATTTAATTTCAGCATTACTACTCTCCTTTGCTTGCTGACTTTTCATCTCTCCATTTGGACCCTTCTCTCTCCTGTTTGAGATTCATAGTGATAATTGAATATATTTCCACATTGTCCACAGATTCATTATAAAAAGCAGAATCTTGCTTTTTCTATCTACTTTGCAATCTGTTAATATGATTTCCCTTGCTGCTAGCCTTGCTGTATCCAATTGTGAGCTGTTTGTCTTTGCCAAGCCAAAACTGCATGCATCCAGTGGCGCTCGCTGGCCAAGAAGACAGAGATATTAACGGAGAATTAGTCATTACAGTTTTGATATTCAGGAAATTCTTGACTCTTTCAGAGTGGACAGGTAAGTGTCTTAGTGTAGGCATTAGCATTCTTCATCACCTCAAATCACTCAGCAGTTAATATAAATTCATAATGGGATATACAGGAAGATTTATTTATACAGTTAAAAAAATATATACATATATACCAGCCCAGATGTTTAAACATGAGACTGAATGGCAGGTTTTAAAAAGTTCACCCATGCATTTCTACACCTGCAAAAAAGTTTTAAAGTTGTATTGTAAAATTTCAGAATTCACAGTTTTTGTTGTTTAAATGTTGAGGTATTGGGACTTGCAGTATCAGATATCACACTTCTGAAAGGGAGACATTCTTAAGGTGTTATGTTTAAATGTATAGAAGCAAACCAAACATGAATTATGGAAACCAGAGAAAGTTTGTGAATTGGTAAGAAGAAATATATAATACCACATAAAGACTTGTGCAATCTGAGTGATTTTTCTGAGATAATGTGTTCCGACAAACGCAATAGGCTATTTATTTAATTATACAGTTTGTTAGAACACTGATCCCAATGGACTAATTTGAGCCTCAGCCCAGAATGTGAACACATATCAAGTGGAAAAATAAAAATAATTTATACAATAAAACAGCATGTTAAAAACAAAGGAATCATTAATATACAATAGAACAATGACTTAAAAAGGTAGTCAAGAGAAACCATTATGTACAATATTTACATCAGTTAGAGCAGCAATATGTTAGGGGATAGAGAAGAGATACTGTAGTGAAAATAATAGGCAGCATGTGTCAGAGATTAGGGAGATTAGGTTATGTGACCTGAAGCAGAGGATTTACAAGCAGCTTGTGTTGTGCAATCTTCTTTAATTTGTGTCACAAAGGAGGAATAGTTAGAGAACTCTTTTATGATTTGAGAGAAGATCACTTTAAAGGTTGAGTCAAGGGTGGAAAGAGAGTGGTTAGAGCCCTGAAGTCTGTTTTTTTTTTTTTACGTGTTTGCAAGAGAGGCTCTGAGTGGCTATGAGAACTAAGATTATATGATGGTGGCTGTCTAAGTAAGTTAGAGGAAAGTGGCTGTCTAAGTAAGTTAGAGGAAAGAGAAGGGCAGTTGTTTTTTTTTTCAGAAGCCAAAAAAGTTGGGAACTAAGGAGTAGATTTGCTTCTTGCTAACTTGGCAGCCATTTGGCTTTGGCTAGTGTAAGATAATGGTGTTCATACTTTGGGGAAATGATAACATACCTCTCAACTGTACAGATTTTCTCTGAATGTCCAGATTTTTACCTTGTATTTTTGGTCTGTTTTTCATAAAATTGTGGTTTTCTAGCAAATTAATGTTAGATCATTATAGACTAAAGTTAGAAAATAATGACAGACATTTGAGTTTCAGACTTCATACCCTTCAGAAAATTAATGCTAATTCAAAACCTGTTATTCTATCAACTTTCTAAGTTTATAAGAGCAATATTTAAAAACTGTCCCTTTTTTGGGCCTTTGTTCCACTTTTATTTATGGCTTTGTCCAGATTTCTTGCTCTAAGAGGTTGAGAGGTATGAAGGGTAATGAATTGAGAGATGGAGCTGGAGATTGTTTGGATGGTGGTAGAGTTTCCATTGGAGGCAGATGCTACAAGAGGTAGGCAGTACACAAGAAGTGTTATAAGAATCCCTGTGCCAATATTATTTCTTATTTGGCAGGAGAAGGAAGAGGAAAGTTTGTTGGCCCAGAAGAGTAAATAATTTATCTTTTTCTGGGTGTTTTTGAGTTGTTGGTGGAAGTTAAGTGAGGGATCAAACCAAACTCCTAGATTTCTGAAGGTGTTAACTTGCTCAATGGCATTGTTAAGGTGGTCTCGAATAGTAAGTGAGTTGAGGTTCTGCTGCCTTTTAATGGTGACTCCGAAAACCATACTTTTAGTTTTTGAGGAGATAAATAGTATTTTTTTGCTATTGAGCCAGTTAATGAGAAAGAGGAAGTCTTTTTGCAGGTTATGTTAAATTGAGTTGGTTGTGTGGTTGGAGTGGGAGATAACCATGTCATCATCTTACAATAAAATTGGAAGTTGGGGGATGTCGAGTGTGAGCTTATTTATTAAAATGGAGAAAAGAAAGGCCAGAATGGAACCTTGAGGGACTCCTTTAAGTAAGGGAGTGGTGGCTGATACGCTGTTGTTGAAATTTAATGATAAATGTCAGTTAGATAAGTAATTTTGGGAACATTTAAATGATAGTAGGAGCAGTTACAGATGTGACATGGAAAACGTTTAACAGTTTTGATTCCATGAAATCAACACATTATTTGAGATGTGGGGGAAGTATTAAGGAGGTTGGAATCTGTGTATTTATGTATTTAATTTTATTTATTGTACTTACCTATTGCATTCTGGTGAGCATGTAACACCCACTAAGACATTTTTTAGGGAAGACATTGGGAGAAGGTTTTGGAACATATAAAGTTGCATTTGATGACATGTAGAAAGCATACATGAATCATCATTACAAACACCAATGGCCATGCCCTCCTCATGGTATTTCATCCACTTAGGGTATGGGAGCATGCTTAGTCAGGCCATAACATATAGTAATGCAAATAGTTTTATCAGTATTAGCTAATTATCTGCTCTAAACTTGTGAACATCAAAAATGGCAAATACTCTGAAGTCTTGACTGACAATAATAGACTGGAGTGAGACAGGACCACTGAGATCTGAGAGAGTGCAGAGTACATATCCTGGAGCAGAAAATGGACCAAAGGAAGATGTAGTGAAAACAAAGAGAGCTAGGGACAGACTTGATAGACCATAGGAAATTCTCTGTCAGCATGTTATTTTAATTGTGTTCTGCAGATCAGAGAAAAGATAGAACATTGAGCCTAATATTTCTTATAACAATAACAATGATTACTTTGTCTTTAGGAATCTGTGTCTTTTGAGTTCACTTTGACTATGGTTCAAATATCCTCATTTTATTTTACTTTATGTATGAGCAGTAGGAAGTTGCAACCTCTGGGAAAAGGATTGTGGCTTTTTGTTTACTTCGGAATATCCAGGATCTGAATGTTAACATGACATTATTTTCAAAATGTCCACTTCCATAACTATATAAAAAAATAAACAGATCAGTAAAATGACTAATGACAACAGTGTCCAGATGGCTGAGTCATGTTCTAAAAAGTATTTTAACTAACTGCAAAGAGGAATTATCAGGCATTCAACATTTATTGTGGCTTTTTCCTTTGTTGCAAAGCCTGGGGTTCTGAGACATTAATAAACTTTGAGGCTTTATACATCTGCTGAACAAACTAATTGCAGCTTATGGTTCAGAGTGTATATAGTGTGGCCGTAATTCAGCACGTGAATTTTCTTCCCAGTCTGTCATTCTGTTTCATTCTCATTGCAGTTTTTTTTTTTTCAATTGAATAAAAGAAACTTGTAAAAATACTTAGTGGATGTGTTTTACACCACTTTGAAAGGTAAATAAAACAGAAAAAAAAGTTTACATTTCTTAGAAACCATGCTTGGAAAATTAGAAAGCTACAAGTTTCTGTCCTTGTACAAGACATTTGAGTTCACATTCAGTACTGACACTGCAGTGCAGCAGGGGGAGGGGATGATGCTGCACGTCTGCAGTGTCATTCCTTAGCAGTGACTTTAAACCCTTTCTGCATCAACTAGTGGCAGTTTTAGTGGCTATAAAACAGCTCAAAGCACTTGATTAAGACTAGATGGCATTATGCCAGTGTCTTGGCCTTCAAGGCTCACATAAAATGTAGACCATATGCCTAGTAAGACCAGAACACTGATAAAAAAAAAAAAAGAAATTAGCAGTGTGTGTGTGTGTGTGTGTGTGTGTGTGTGTGTGCACTGTTGCAGCAGGTAGTGTTGCCACCTCACAGCAAGAGGTTCTTTCATTCGATTCTCAGCTGGGGTGTCTTCTGTGTGAAGTCTACATGTCATTCCTATGTTTGTGTGGATTTTCTTCAGGTGCTCTGGTTTCCTCCCACATTCCATAGAACTGTAATAAATGGACTGGACACTCTTAATTAACTGTAGCTGTAAGTGTGCATGTGTATTTGTGGTATGGGAGAACAACTGTGACAGGTCTAGCCAAAGGGCTAGCCAACTGGAGGTGTGAACATTGGCTTTAGATGACTGTCACTGTCAAAGTGACACTCCAACCCCATGTGCAAAACTGAGAAAAAGGGGTTATGAATGAATGTATACATAGATATATAACCATTTGAAGTGTCGAGACCTGCTAGACTGAATCTCACCATATGAATGGCTAAAAGATCGGACTTATGTATGCTAAGTCTGAGATGCCATTTCTGAGACTGTTTCCTTTTCTCCAAGGCATGGAGATCTCATATTTGGTATATATAAGTTTGGGGATGTAAGGGGGTGCAGGGGGCAAGTTTAAAGAAGAAGAGCTATCTTCGAAATGCACTCTTCTCCTTTGCTTTTGGTCTTTTTCTTTGACTTGTCAGTACTCAACGTTTGAGTGCTGACATTTTAATAGTGAGCCTATATATTTATATATGTATACATTTTATATGTTATAGATGATCTGGGAGTTTGTATAGCAGATAGTATGGAAAAGAACAGATCAAGCTTTGAAATATTTTCAATTTCTGAGTGAAAGGAAGCTTTTAATATATAAAAGATTAGTGATACATTGAAGAGTAGCCTTTTGGTAATTTCATTTTTAGAGATGATTCATTTTGGGGAGACTGACTTTTGTCCTACAAAATGTTTAAATGTAGAACTGATATGTAGCAGAAATTTTGAAAGATCGGTCATCTTATTATTAATCAAGATATTTGGATTGTTGTTGATAGGTAGAAATAAAAAAATGTTATGTGGTTAAAGAACAGAATTTTCATAAGTATTTTGGAAATGATCAATATGTTGCTTAATCACTAAACTAATCTTTAATTTTTTAATGTGTTTACATGTAAGATAGGGAACTGCCTTGGTGATGCAATTAATTGTTTTTATATATTTATGTCACATAAATACTCATGCCGGGTACTAAGTAGTTAACTAGGATTACAGTGGATAGCTTTAATAAGTCTGAAAGATCTTCCAGTTAAATAATATATATAAAAATCAGGTAAGCTTATACCTCCTTGTTGTTTTGGGTAGAGTAGTAGCAGAAATACCTCAGTAAAAGAATCACAGGCCTAAAGCAGATGCCCTACGCTGACCGCCTTAAAAAACTCCAGCTATACTCTCTCACATATCGTCTACGCAGAGGCGATCTCTGCTTAACATACAAGGCCATGTCAAACCCAGAGCTGTCGGACATGCTACACTTAAAGAAAGTCCAGTCCCTCAGAGCCACATGCTCCAGGGATCTAAACCTTGTCATCACAATAAACAAAACATGCTGGAGGGATAGGTTCCTGACCCAGAGACTCCCCAGACTCTGGAATAGATTGCCCATACATGTCAAGCAGAGTGCCTCTTTGGCCTTCTTCAAAAGAAACCTTGATGATTGGATGGGAGAAAGGCAATTCACCCTGGGGATAATTTCAGTTGCCCTGCTAGACAGGGGTCCAGGGAAGTAAATAGTGTGGGAAGAAATAGCCAGGGAATTGTTATGGCTAGGCTTGTATAGGCCCTAGGGCTGATAGCCTAGTACCAACCTATGAACCAACCTATGAACCTATAGGAGATTCTTTTTTTTCTCAAATATTTTTTTTTAATTTTCAATTAAAATAGCATTTACATAATATTTTTAAATATTTTAAACAACTATATACAATATTTTCAATAGCCTGACTTTCAGTTATATACACTGTATGTTACTAAATATAGAATTAACAAATCAGTTATCAGAGATACAATATTAATTATTGCAGAGTGTCCAACAAAGATATAACTTTCTTCCAAGGATTATTTACCAATGGCCTGGGATAGATTCATAGTTCTTTGATTTTTATCTCCATCAATGCAGTTGTCTTCAGTAAAGTATAGTATTCTTCCAAAGTCAGGGGTGTATTTGAATTCCACCTTCTGGTTACACATTTCCTAGATATTGCAAGTATTGTCCATAACAAATACATATTTGTCTTATTCAGGTAGGGACCTTCATTTACATTTAGAATTATCAATACTTTAGTTAAGGTAAAGGATTCATTAAATAAGGCTTGTAAAAAATGACTGATTCCATTCCGGTATGATTTAATTTTATTACATTCATAAAAATATGAATTCAGTCTGCTTTATTTGACTTTTCACACCTCCAGCAAAAAACATTTATACTAGTACTGATCTGTTTAATTCTGTCTGGTGTTAAAATGCTCTATGTAAGTATTTCCAGTTAAATATTTTCCAGTACTGTGTGTTAGAGGTGTAATTAACTGATAGTAAGATGTTAGTTTTAATTTCTTCTGTTAACTGCAATGACTGACCTTTTGTTAAGAACTGCCAGTATGATGGTTTGGGAATTGTTTTATATGTTATTAACTCTTTATATGGATTTGAAATGGAATTTTTCTTTTCACAACTATTATATATAAATTCATACAGAAAACTTATTCGATTTGGAATATCTTTAAATGAGGAATTATTAATTAATCTGCATAAATCTTGAGTGGACATTATAATGCTTTGTAAGGTTAACAAGTCCTGTGTTGGAATATTGTAAGCAGTTTTTATCATATGTATATCTAAACCATTTAATTTATTTACACATTGAAACCAGCATAAGAATCCATTTTGTTCCCGGGACTATTGTTTCCCTATATATTTTGTGAGGAAAGTTCTTAGTGATGGTAAATGGGGTTAAAAGGTCAAACCAAAGTTTTAGATCTATGTTTGCATTGATAAATTTCCTAAAGGAATTGATGTAATGATTAATCAGTGTTGTTTTAGAAGGTTTTGTTATATTATATTGTATACTTATGCATAGTATGTATCAGGGTTTGTTTGATTTGTCTACTGTTAAATTTTTTTAACAGATTAAATTCATTTGTTAATATAGCCATTGTTAATTCTTTCCAGTTGGCAAAATAATTTGGGTTTGTCCAGTCTATTGTAGTTTTAAGCACAGATGCTTTTATATATGTTTCTATTTCTGGGAAGTTCAATCCTCCTTGTTTCCAGGGTCTAATGTGATGAGTTAGAGCAACTCTATTCTTTTTGGGATACCATAAAAATTTTATTAAACATGAGTTTATTTCTTTAAGACTGCATGTTTCAGGAGTTAACTGTATTGCTAATGCTACATATAGTATGTTTGGCAATAAGACCATTTTTATTAATTGCAATCTTTCTTCAAAAGTTAATATAATTTTGTTCCACTTTTCTATATATTTTTTCATTGTTTCAATACTGTTTTTATAATTTATTAATATTGCTTTGTTTATATTTTTGCATAACACTATTTCTAAATAATTTAGCGTAAGTTCTTGTTTTCCTATGATGGATTTATCTGTAACTTGTAGTTCTTTTTTCTTATTTAAAAATAGAAATTTTGATTTTGATCTATTAAAGTGTAGACCTGAAATCTTATAAAGTTTCTATATTACTTCTTCTAGCTCTCCTAATGACTCTCTGGAGTTTGATAAAGTTAATAAAATATCATCAGCAAAAAGCATTATTTTAGATATGTACTGGTCATAGACTTCTATTCCTTTTATTCTTGGATTATTGTGTATTATTTCTGCAAGTATTTCTATAGCCAAAGCAAATAAAATAGGAGAAAGGGGGTATCTTTGTTTAGTACCTTTTGTTATATGGATAGATTCTGAGGTGAAAGGACCTAATTTAATGTAGGCTAAGTTATTAATATATATGTTTTTAGTAATAAGATGAAGGGAGGAGGAAATTCAAATAATGCTAAAGTTTTAAATAGATATTCCTAGTTGAGGGAATCGATGGATTGTTCTATGTCTAATCTGATTACAAGTTTCTCTATCTTCTTTATTCACATAATCTATAAGAGTAAGTATCCTTTTAATATTATCTTGTGTGTGCCTGTTATATAAAAATCTAGTTTGATCATTATTGTCTTTGAAAGTGGGATTTTCATTCTGTTAGCTAGTATTGACATGAATATTTTGTAATCATTATTCAGTAATGATATAGGTCTGTATGAGGTGCAAAGGTCGGATGGTTTATTATCTTTTAGAATTGGTGTTATGAGAGAATATTTCTATGAGGATGGTATTTTTGCTTCTGACTGGACTTCTAGCAAAGTTTTATGAAAAAGGGAGATCACTGTTGAAGGGAAGAGTTTGTAAATTTCTGTAATTATACCATCTATCTCTGAAGCTTTATTAGATTTACTTTATTTTATCTTGTCAACAATTTATTTGTAGGATATAGGTTTTTATAGGTCTAGTTTTAAGTTTTCGGGAATTTTTTTTATATTGATAAGGTTTGTATCTAAGTTTATTTGGATGGTATCTAAATCTTCTTTTTTGAAGTGTTCCATATAATGGAACTGAAATGCTTCAAGGATGTCTCCTATATCTGATACTTTTTTCCCTTTCTTTTCATGACATATACTGCTATTGTTATTTGCTATAGATTGTATTTTAATTCATGTAGATAAGTTATGTAGATATCTGGGGAGGTGGCTAATGAGTTTATTTTTAATTTTTCCAAGTCTAGACAAGTTTTGTGTGTTAGAATTTCATTATATTTTTTATTTAATTCCTCTGTTTCTTTTTTGACTTCTGAACAATTCTGATTTTTTTTTTTTTTTTTTTTTAGATTTTGCTGTCAAGAGTCTGGTTTGCCAGTCTAATGATTCAGATTCCCACTCTCTAACTTTGTTTTTGTATCAGCTAAGGTTCTTACTAAATAAATGTGCTTTTAATGAGTCCCAAACCATGACTCTACTGATTTCTGTTGTATTATTAATTTCAAGAAATAATTGTAGTTCTGACAACATCCAGAGTCTGAATTCTTTAATTTTCGTGATATATGATGGAATTCTAGTTGAGATGATTAAGGGTTTAAACTCTGTTTGGAGCTTCATTAACAGAGAGTCATGATCTGAGAAGGGGTATGGAACTATTGAGAAGTTGAGGATTTTTGTTAGTAAATCTTGAACTGCGAATAATTTGTCTATTCTGGTTTGTGTTCCAAATCTATGGTCTTTATGGGAAAATAATAAGGATTTATCATCTTTTACTTTAAAAGTGTCGATTAAATGAAACAAATCAATTCATTTTTTTTAAGGATTTTGAAATACTTGCTATGCAAAAAGACTTCTTGGTGGTTTCAGAAGCTACTAATTAACAATTAAAGTCTCATCCCAGTATAAGATTTCCTTTATAATTGTTGGAAATAAAATCTAGGTATTTTTTAACTGTTCCTGTTCCAATTCCTGGGAACCAATATAGATTAGCTAAGGTCCATATTCTGTTATTAAATTTAATTATAACAAATGCTAATAGACCTTCTTTGTCTTCATATTTATAAATAACTTTTGGAGTGATTATATTTTTCTTCCAGAGAATTGATACTCCTTTTATCTTTGTTCTACAGGAGGATTGTATAGGAGGATTGAGCTAAGACTGTATAGTCCTTAGGGTTCCAAATAAAGCTATCATTAGTCTTAAAAAATGCGTTTCCTGGAGAAGTACTACTTGTGCCTTATTTAGAGTTAAATATTTTAGTAAGTTTGATCTTTTATTTGCATTATTTAAGCCATTAGTATTTAATGATAAGACTGTTAAATCCATTTCAAGTTATTGTTGGAAGAAGCTTTTTGCTTCTTTTTTTATTTTGATTATAGTAGTTATACCATATTCTCTGATAACAGTGGATATTATTTGTATGTGTGTAAACTTGGGAGTGTAATTTAATGTTCTTTCTTCTTTAAATATAAGTAGGGTAAAATTCTGGTCAGGCTTTAAAAAGTACTTCTATAAAACATTAATTCTAAAGTATCAAATACAAGCCAATATGAATTTCCCATTAAACATGGAATGAAAGTCATTCCTAATCCAATAGATAAAGATAGATCTATTGGATTATCACTCATACCTTTAACCAACAATATCAACTGAGCTCCATATGTTAAATTATTATATGGAGAATTTTCTTAAAAGAGATATGAAATTCTATATTATTCTGTTATTGTTCTATAGTATTTTATATATCACGATGGAATGTTAGTAGTGTAAACAATTATTATGTTGACTTAGAAAATATCCAATATTTAGTTACCCTTAAGAGATCTCAAACATGTTAGATATGTCATTTTGGATAAATTAAATGCAACAGAGGAGCATACACTAAATAAGCCAACAACAAATAGATTATTACTAAAATAATTTGACTACAAGGACTCTACAGGAGACAAGTGATTACCAATGAAATATGAATTTACTGTAGGTATACTGTCTTCCTTTACTTTCCCACTCTTCAGCTCACCAACTTCAACTTACACTTATGAAAAGACATGGCTTATCAGTGGTATCCTGACTCAGAGTGGAGGCGCCCTACATTCTAGTGTGCAGTGCTTTTACATATATATAGATTTACAAAGCAGAGTCTAAGAATAGGTTCATAGGTTCATACTAGGCTATCTGCCCTGGGGCAATTATAAGCCTAGCCCGATTCTGTATGGCTTACGCCACCCCTTGATTTGAGTATACTGTGCCCTTTTTAAGGTTTAGTTTACTGTGCCTCTGTCTAATAGTGACACGGGAGTAATCCCTGGGACAAACCTATGATCCCCCATCCACCTATCGAGATTCTTCTTGAAGAGATTCAGTGAGGTGCTCTGCCTCACATGAACTGGAATTCTATTCCAGAGTGAAGGGAGCCTCTGGGTTATGAACCTGTCCCTCCAGCAAGTTCTATTTATTTCTGTGCTGAGGTTCAAGTCCCTTGAGCGTGTGGCTCTAACAGATTTAGATTTACTGAGGTGGAGCATGTCCATTAATTCTGGATTTGACATAGCTTTGTATGTCAGGCATAGATCGCCTCGAAGTAGGCGGTATGCAACTTAGTAGAGCTGGAGTTTTTTTAACTGAGCAGCATATGGCATCTGTTTGAGACCCTTGATCCTCTTGGTGAGATACTTTTGGGGTCTTTCTAATTGCTGCAGGTGTCGGGTAAGGTACATCCCAAAAGGGGCATTGTACTCTATGATGGGCCTGATGAGGGATGAATAAAGGGGCACGATTACCTCTCTTGATCTAGATGTGAAACCCTTCATGATGAGGTGGGCTATGTAGAAGGTCTTTCTAACCACTTTGGCAATGTGGTTCTCAAAGGAGAGATTGCTATCAACTTGGGTCCCCAGGTCCCTATAACTTTCTCTGTACTTAATGGGTTTCCGCCTTTGTGGTAATTTGTGGGCACATTGTTTTTGCCAAAGGGTATGACTATACATTTTTTGGCATTTAGCTTTAAACCATGGTGCTGGCACCAGTTATCTGTCTCTGTGAGACCTTTTTGAAGGATGTTTGTGTCAGCTGGAGAGTCGATTATGACGCCCAGTTTGCAGTCGTCTGCGAACTTGGTGAGCCATAGTCCTCACACGTTTGCCTGTACCTCGGAAAAGTATATACCGAACAACAGTGGTCCCAGGACAGAACCCTGTGGGACGCCACTTGTGACTGGTTTCGAGTCTGACATGGCTTGAGCAACTCTCACTCTGTGGGTTCTGTCTTTGAGCCAGTTTGCTTCCCATCTTGTGACATAGGGGTTTATATTTAAGCTGGATAGCTTACCTATGATGCCCGAGTGGGGTATTGTGTCAAATGCTTTTGCAAGGTCCAGATAGGCTGTGTGGACTACCTTCCCTTCATCTATGGCTTTGGTGACTGTTTTGAAGAAGTCAACCAGGTTCAAAAGGCAGGATCTGCCCTTGACAAAGCCGAACTGGGTAGGATCTAGTGTCTGTAGGTCCCCAATGTCTTTGTTTATGAGCTCAATGATGATCCTCTCCATAGCCTTGCAGACTAAGCTAGTCAGGCTTATGGGGCGATAGTTTCCAGGGTCCGTAGAGGCTCCACCTTTGTGAAGTGGGACCATTGTTGCTGTACGCCATTCTGTGGGCACATATCCTGTAGTGAGGCTGAGATTGTATAGCTGTTTTATTTGAGGGATTAGTTCCTCTTGGAGTTCATGTAGGACGCAACCTGGGACGCCATCTGGTCCCATGGAAGCAGTGTTTTTTGCTTTGGAGAGGGCAGCCTTCACCTGAGCATCAGAGATGTTTGGGAGGCAGCCCTCTGCCGGGATAGATCCTTGCTGTTTTGGGTGGGAGGGTGTGGAGAAGTTTGCACTGAACCTGTCTGCCAGGATATTGAATGAACTATGATCACCCTGACAATTCCCATCCTGCATGGGGCACCTCCTGTTTCCAGAATGGGTAATCACATCAGGTCTAGAATGAATGTGAAGGTACCTATATGGTAATCAAGACGTAGCATAGGTAAGTATTAATCAAATAGTATTTAGAGCATCTTAGAGAGTTCTCGGGGCAGTTAGAATACTCTTAAGCCTCTCTTCCCTTGACCAAAAACAGAGATTTACCTTCCCTTTCTTTCCCTTGTTTTAAATCAGTACTAATAAAAGAAATTCAGCAAACATAGGTAAACAGAAACAACATTCAGTAGTCCATCTTGTACATGACTCGCAATCCATTAAACAAGTCAGTGACTAATATCACTTTAGTAAACATTATAAAGCCAAATTAGAAATAATTTCCTAGCTCTTTAAATTTTCTGATAAAGCAAAAAGTTAACAATAAGCTATTTTAACTAAAAATATAAAGCATTTCAATTTTACCTTGCATGTATACATTTCTACTTATATTGTAGCTGTCTTTGAAATCTGTACAATGCTTCACTTCTTCAAATTATTCCTTTTTCAATTCAGGTTTTGTTTTGTCAAAACGGCAACAATATTTCAAGGGCACAATTAATATTTAGACTGATGTTTCAAATAAATAACTTGTCACTTGCCAATTGAGTTAGTTTAGAATGTATGGTTAGTGCAAATATAGCATGTTGCAAAAATAATATGTATTTTTTCGTGTGCTCTAGAGACTATCACATGCAAGTGACATATATAATGTAGCATATATAGAGCAGATAGCTTATAGATTCAGGTTGTTAAAGTAAATTATGCTTATTAATCAGGCAGTTTCATTTAAATTCACAAGTAATTTGGGGACATTTCAGATGACTTTCCAGGAATGTGTAGTCCAGTGTAAGTAATTGAGTCCACTTTTCCTCATAAACATATGTCACAATTCATTAAACTAAGCAGAGTCTAACATCTGTCGAATAATCATTATAAAGACAAAGAATAGTAATTTCCTAGCTCTTCAAACTTTCTGATACTGCAAAATGTTGACAGTAAGCTATTTTAACTGAAAGACTAAAACATTTGAGTACTTCCTTGTGAATATATAGTTTTACTTTTACTGTAGTGTCAAGAACTATCTGAAATCTATGCTTTACTTCACTTCTTTCAAGTCATTCATTTTACAGTTCAGATTATATTTTGTCAAAATGTCAATAGCATTTCAAGGGTACATTTAATATTTAAACTGATATTTTAAATGAATAGCTATCAGTGAGTTTGTACAGAGTGTGAGGTAACTGCAAAGATAACATGTTACAAAAAGTAATATGTATCTTTTCATGTGCTCTAGAGACTGACAATTTCAAGTAACATATAAAATGTAACCTTTATAGTGCAGACAGCTTGTGAAATCAGCATGTTAAAGTGAGTTAATGCTTTTTAATCAAACAGCTACATTTCAGTGCACATGTAGTTTGGGAACATGTCAGTTGTGTTACCAGGAATATGTAATCCTGTGAGGATAAATCATAAAATATTTACAAATAATCATATTATGTATTTATATTACCTTGTTTAGGTTGTTTTTCATTTTAATAACTAAACAACATTACTTTTTCTTATTATTTGTTTTCTGTGAGGCTAAATGCACTTCACAGATTCACAGTGTCCTTAGAAACTGCAGCAATTGTTTACTGTTGCTATGGCAATGCAAATAGAATGTGAAGAAAGCTTCACTTCTCTTAACCAACAGTACATTTTTCCCTCCTTTTTTATGTATTTGTTAATGCTAAAAGGAAATAATTCAAAGGACATATGTACATGAATGGAACATTTCAGAGTTAATCACGAACATGCCCCCAATCCCAATAAGCATAACAGTGACTATCATTAATCTAATAAATATTGTAATAATTAAGTTCACTATTCCAATTAGTCTACCTTAAAACTAGATTATTTTAGACTATTATTTATCTATGTATAGATAGTGAGTTATTAAATATATACAGACTATAATTAGTATAGTAAATAGGAGAGGATTTAGAAAGGGAGACATAATGCAGTTAAAATAAATAATGAGAAAAGAGAAGAGAGAAATAAAAGAGAAAATTAAGAGAAAATACACATATACTATGTATGTTGATTTACAGTATAAATATTTTATGTGCTATATAACCCTCCTTCTGTAAAAGAAAAGTACCCTGTTTTACGTACCTGAGGTAATGTGAAAACTCTCATGTGTCATCTATTTTCAAAAAATATAGATAAAGATTCCAGTAGTTAGTTACCTTTCTTTTAAAATTCCAAGCAGTAAAACTGGTCCTTTAAAGTAATGTTAAAACAATTCATATCATAGTAGATGCTTTGAGAGATTTGGCTATAACAGTATCAGTCTTTTGCTTCTTCTTTTTGACATCTGTCCAGACATTTGTTTCTTTTGTTCTCTTGAGAGAAGGTGACATCCAATCCATATCTTCTGGTAAAGTAATCGCATTATTAGTTTTAATAAATGAAGAGGCCTCCTCTAAGTCAATAAAAGTCCTCATCTCATTGGCATACAGTATTCTTATCTTAGCTGATATGCAAGTTGTGTCTAGATTTTATTTTGTTTCAGAAACTTTATCACTGGCCACACCTTTTTCCTTTGTTCCATTATTCTAGATGAATAGTCGTTATCAGATCTTATCAGGCTCCGTTTATATTTTAGAAGTGGCTTCCTCCAAGCAGATCTTAAAATCAGTTCCTTGTCCAAGTATGAAAGAAATTTGATAATTATTGACCTAGGAGGAGAGTTTGAGTTAGTGGCAGGTTTCCCAAGAGCTCTGTGTGCCCTTTCAATGCCAAAGGAAAGTCCTTCTTTTAAATTTAAAGTCAGGGATCCAGCTTGATAAAATAATCCTGATGTTATTTCTCCTCTCCCTATTTTCCAAGTCATCTACTTTATTAACCAACCAAGTGTTTTGTTTAAGAAGTAGTTCTTTCTGTGTTTCCTCTTCCTTAAGTCTGCTTTCTAAGTCATTTAGAGAAACCTCTATTCCTGTTATCATTGTCTGGTGTTGTTGTAGCATTTCCTTGAGGGTATCAGCCTGTTTTTGACTGCTTGTTTTGAGATTTTCCAGGTTCTCTTTAAAATCATCCATCTTCAAAGACAACTCCTGCAGGGTAGATGCCATCTGTTGTAGTTCCTTCTTTAAGGTAACATCCTGGTGAGAATTCTTTGAGTTGTTCATTTTAACAAGTGAATATATCTCCAAGCTTTTTGACAGGAAATTATTTGTAAAACTTCACCAAAGTTTCTACTTATGTAAATTAGTCCTTTATCTATAAGATTTTATACTTTGAAGAAAAAAATATTTTTTCCTGTCTTATTTAACTAGTTATATGGAGCTCTAAAATACTGCTGCTTTCAGTTAGCCATTCAGGCTCCACCCCCAGAATATGAGATTCTGAAGGTTTTGGGTGCCATATTTTTATAAAAATATTACTAATTAATTTGTTAAAGAAAATTTTTGGAATTGCATGTGTAGTGGAATTAAAATAAAAGTCTTGGGAAAATATTCACTTTAAGATAGAAAGGAATAAAAATATGCCATCTTTGAACGTCTGAAAGGATATTTACACCAGTCTTATATGCATTCTGAGAAAAATTAATTTGGTAGTGAGGTAACGATGATACCTAAATATTTGATTGATGGTGAAATTAGTATTCTTTCTAGTTTATTAGGGTCAGCATTGTATAATCTGTTTTCAAAAAGTGTACAAAGGTGAGATTTCTATACATTTAAAGGATAATTGGAAAATTTAAAACATTCTTTAATAGTGCAAAGCAGTTCAGGTAAGTCTGAGTTAGGACAAGGTAAGTAAATATTCATATCATCTGCAAAAGCAGTCAGTGGTATTTTGAATTCAATGGAGTTGGTATGATGTGGTAAGAGTTTTGGGTTATAGCCAAGAATAAACCTCATATATAAATTAAAAACATAGGATTAGACAGGACAAATCCTATCTTACTCCATTTTTAATTAATATAGGTTGAGAAAGGCAATTTTTGGATAAATTGGTTGATGAAAAATTCAAAAGTTGTAAAGATTCAAATCGGATTTTATGACCTGAAGTTTGCCTATCAGCTAAAGGAGAAATTATGAAAGCTAAGACCACTACAGTCTTTTGGCATAGATTTTTGCTTATATTTTAATATCCAAATGTATTAAAGCAATAGGCCTATAACTGGTAATTAGGCTATTATCCAGAGAGTTTTTTGGGAATTAGAATAGTTTTAGATATACTAAGGTAAATATCTGCTATACCATTAGCACTTATAAAGTTAATTAACATAAGTAAGATTTTAGATAGTTAACATTTTTTTATCAAACGCAGAGATATATCGATTGGGGCCAGGTGCTTTTCCATTAGCTAAGCTTCTAATGGTCTCCCTTATTTCTGATAAATGAGTTGGTTTGGATAAAATATCCTGTTTGTATTGATTAAACTGTGGAAAGTTTAAATGGTTTAGGTAAGATTTTAAATCTTTAGAGGTAAATGTAACAGAATCATTCTCATATAATTTGTTGAAAACACTTTTAAAAATGGAGATTATTCCTGCAGTGTCTTTATAGACTAAGCTGTTTTCTGTATTGGAGAATGAGTCTTACAGTTAAGAATTAAACTAGCTAGTAAATTTAAGGGGGATCCTGCCCATTCTGAGTATTAGACTAGAACTAAATTGTCATACCATGATAGTTAAGAAAGATTATAATTATTTGTTATATCCCTTAATTCTGATCCAAATAGCTGGATCATCATTTATTGTCAGTTATTGTTCTGTGTTTCTAAATTCATTTTTTTTTCTTTTTGTTTATGTATTTTTTTACAATAAGCTGCCTTACTAATTAACTTTAGCTGAGTCTTAACAGAGGCCCAATGAATATCTGTTTTTGTATTGTCTAAAGTAGTAGTTTGTAAAAATTCCTTTAGGCAGGAACTGATGCTAACAATTACCTTTGGATTACTCGAAAAGATAGACATCCAGTTATTCAAATCTTAAAGTAAGTTAGATTTTGGAATGATCTGAAATTGCCATGGGTTCAGCTGTAAATCTGTCAACATGTCTAAGAAAAGTAATAGATGTTAAAATATATTCAACCCTAGACCAGGATTTGTGTCTGAGTGAAAAATAGGTAAATCTGTTTGAGGTGAAGCAAACTGGATTGGTTCTAAGTTTAACTGTGTTAGAATGTCAAGAATATATTGAGATAAATTAAAGTCTGACTGATTGGTTTTTCAGACCATTTTCTAGCATGAGCCAAGAAAAAGTGGAAATTGCATCTAAATTTCTTTATTGAGTTATTGGCCAATATATTTGGCAGTAGTAATAGACCTCTGTATAACTCTAAATATACATGGGTTTTGGAAGTACCACCAGAAATCTTAATATCACAATCTTGACGCATCTAAAAATTATGTTAATTTTACACACACACACACACACACACACACACACACACACACACACACACACACACACACACACACACACACACGCACACATACACATGCACACACATGCACACAAAAACATTCATGTTATTACACACACAAACACAATGCCTAATGTATCATATGCTAATGCAACTTCACATCTGCTAGGGTACACACATGCACACACGTCACAGACACACACACACACACACACTTTCATATTATTACATCTGCTAGGGTACACACACACACACACACACACACACACACACACACACACACACACACACACACACACACTCATATTATTACACACACAAACATAATACCTAATATATCATATGCTAATGCAACTTCACATCTGCTAGGGTACACACATGCACACACGTCACAGACAAACACACACACTTTCATATTATTACATCTGCTAGGGTACACACACACACACACACACACACACACACACACACACACACACACACACACAAACACACACACACACACACACACTCATATTATTACACACACAAACATAATACCTAATATATCATATGCTAATGCAACCCCACATCTGCTAGGCACACCAAACAAACATTCACACACACACACACAAATAGACACATGCACAAAAAACCTAATGCAACATATGCTAATGCTACTGCACATGTGCTAGTGTTGTGCATCTGCACTTGCATATCTGTACGAGCATGGAGCTCCCATTTTTAACACATCATTCTGAAAATTTGAGTGGCAAGTAAAGCCGCATGAAATCTCTCTCCAAGCTATGTGACATTAATTGTATACATTTTGCATGGTATTTTAAAGTAAAAACACAGCTATATAGAGAATAGGGCCTCCCTATTGAAATGTCAGCACTTGAGATGCTGAGCACTAAAAAGTTAAAAAAAAAAGTCCGTTCAGTCTCTGCTAGAGTAAGTCCTGACATTTTAAATGGTTACCAAGAAGAGGTTATACCCATGTTCTGGAGTCAACTTTTTAAAGAAAAATGTTGACAAGATGGATGAAATAGAAAAAAAGAAAAGGAAAAAGGTACTGCAAGTGAAACTGCATTATTGTGACTGTGTAAGAGAACTGTGTTAATGTTGCCTGCATAATGGAATCAAGCCATCGTTATTACTACTTTGGTGTAAAAGAGAGTAAATTGTTCTGCTGTGTGCACAGATGGGTGGAAGTCTGAGTATGACCCAGCCAAGCTGAGTTTGATTAGTGGTTCTGTAGCTAGAGGAGCTGGGAAAGAGTGGGAGAGGAAATGAATGGCGTATGCCAGCTCTCCCTTCCCCGGACTAGGGAGTGGGGTTTTTGCTGACAGCATAAGCATGCCCTAGTGGAGGCTAGGGCATGTCTCCCTTGGCATTGGCAGACTAATATTCAAGTGGTTACTGAGGGAGGCCTGAATGAAGATGCGTTATTGACAGATGCCTGTGATGTCATGCCTGCTTTTACTCAGGTAAGGATTCTCTTCCCCTGCATTCCAAAAATGACTGCCCTGAGTTGCACATTTGATGTCCATGACTTGGTTCTCACCTCACTACATTGTGGGGAAGGAGTGGCAGTCTTAGGGATATATATATATGAACCAAGAGACCATTCTCTCCCTGAAGAAAGATTGCTGACCAAGAGCAGCAGAGAGGAAGGAACAGAAGTTCGGAGGACTTAGGGAAAGCAGGCAGAAAGGTTTACTCTCCTTGTAGAAGGTGGCCAGACCTTCATTTGGACCTCTAATTCTTCCTGTGTGATGTATGTGGAAATTTCTAATGTACAATGTAGACTGACAATGCACTACCAGCATAATGTATATTAATACTTTATGCATCTGGAGCATTTCTCCTTGAGCCTCTGCTGAATATGGGGTCTGTCCTAGTCAGATTTTCCTGGTAAACAAATAAATAAATAAAACTGTTTGTTCTTTGTGATGCTGCATTATCACTATGTGTTCATGGCAGCCCATAGGTCTGCAGTAGATGCTGGTGCTCCTCTACACTGTGTACTGTGCTCATCGGTGTCTGGTAAATGATTATGTGACTTTTGGTTACTGATATTGTACATTCCCAGCTGTCTGTGTGTATGCATGGTCTGACTGCGTCAGCATCCTGGGGCTGCTGGTGCAGTTTTATATATATATATATATATATATATATATATATATATATATATATATATATATAGTAGGTTTACTATCAAAACAATGAAAGCAGTGACCACGAATATTCACATCCCCAAACTGGAAATGCGAATACTGTCACGTTGAGTGCTCAGAATGCCGATTTTTTTCAGAAGGAAAAAATAGACATTGGACAAGTAATGGACCACTCACCATCTGGAAATATATATGCATGCCTACTCTTTTGTAGGGGGGAAGCTCCCTTGCACCCCTACCCCCTGATAATTATATATTCTAGCTCCAGTATCACACTATAGTGAGGAAAAGGGTAATTTTCCCAATCCACACTGTAGTGCGATCCAATTAAAACCACCAACACTCAAAACTGCGACCACAAATGATGTGTCAACGTTTTGGAGTCAAGAGGATTTGCGTTCACAGTTTTGCCTTTTTTCACCCTTACCTTTGACCTTATGACAAACGGTAAGGTGTGTTTCACTATTTTGATAGTAAAACTATATATTTTATAAATATATATATATATATATATATATATATATATATATATATATATCTATATATACACACACACACACACACACACACACACACACACACACACACACACACACACACACATAACTATTATATACGTGCAAATCTTGCATATGGCATGCGTTTTATGTGATCATGTTGGTTTTGATCCTAGGCATATCACGCATTACCTGGCAGTTCACAGAATGGTAGCCTTTTCTGTTTACAGACCTTTGTGACTGTAGGATTGGAGAGTCCTTTACTGTTGTATGGTGTTAGCTCCTTCCTGTGTTGTGCAAAGAAACCATATATACTTCTCCATATATAGAAGAATTATGTCAAGAAACATGTTCAGTGTTCTAGAGGTGAAGGCTTGCAAAAAACAGGCATTTTCCTTGTTTGTCTTTGAAAGGTCACAGTTGATAGATGAGAAAGAGCATACGTGCTTTCTCCACTGGTATGGTAAGACTCATCATTTCTATAGTTTCCTTCTTTGGGTGACATATGTCAGTCTAGGTTCATATGATGTACCAAAGGGTAACTGTTTGAAATGTCTGGACCCGCTAGAGTGAGTCTCAAAATACGAAGACTGAATGGCTGAAAGAAAGGACTTACATATACCAAATCCAAGATGCTATTTCTTGGAATATTCACATTTCTCTGTGGTATGTCAATCTTGGAGTTGGTATATAAACTTGGGGTGTGTGGTGGGCTTGCCTCCCCCACCCGGGAGCTGCAGGGGGGGGGGTTCTTCCCTGCAAAAAGAAGTTTTAAAGAGAAGAGCATTCTTTGAGATTTGCTTTTCTCCTGTGCTTTCTTCTTTTTTTTTTTATTTTTGGTATCTGAGTGCCGACTTTTCAATAGGGAGCTGGGCCAAAGTGATCAATTAACTCCTAATCAATGAAATTATCATGTATCACCTACTGATTATAATATTTCCTTTGGTGGGGAATGTTAGTTTGTGCATAGCAGAAGGAAGAGCCATAATTAATTGACAAATTGTGTATTGCATAACTGGTGATACTGCTAGCATTTATGTAGCTCTGATATTTTTGGCGTGCTTTGTCTTTTAATAATCATGTACACAATTTCCCTCACACGCAAGTAACTCTGGGTGACCCAGATTTGAATAGCATCTCAGATTCCTATAGTAGCTGATGGAGAAGGATGAGAGTGAGCCACCATTGCTATCTCACCCATCCTGGGGTAGGAAGGTGGCATTGTCTTGTCACATGGGTGAAACCTTTTGGGAGCACTAGCTATCCACCTAGTGCAACTTGATTCTCTTGAGTCCACATTGGCATGTGCAAGCTGCAGAGTGAGCTGAAGAGAATTCATTATGCAGTAGCATACTTCCCCTCAGAGACCAGCAAAAGCAGAGCTTGGAAGAGCCACTACTGAGGGAGAGGATAGCCCTCCCCACAGAACTTGTAAGCTGGTCTACTTTCTAACACCTGATTCTTACTTATGGGTTATTCCCAGGCAGGAGAGATTGATTTATAGGACTTACACCTCAACTGGGAATTCCCTGTTCCTGCGATCATAGAACAAGTGGGACAAATGGGCACATATTGAGGAGCTGTTGGGCTTAGTCCTGTGGGTGGGTGGGACAAAAAATAAATAATAATAAAAATAAAAAATGGCACTCTAAATTATTACTAGATTTTACTAGTCTGTGCATGTCTGATTCTTGCACAGATATGCAATTTGTACAGCACAACTTGTTCTTGAATTCTGTCTTGAATCAATTAGAAAATTAGATCTACTCTTTGCCTCCTTTGTGATATGAAAGCAAGGCATACTACATCCAAAACAAACCCTGTCAAAGTGTATGACCCCTTGCATAACCTTTTATGGCAAGCACAACAGTGGAATTCTCTGCTAAGATACTTCCAGTTAGAGCTGGAAAAATATGTGCAGCATATTTTGGAAATATTTTAACTCAGAATACATTGGAAGTTGCCACTTGGAATATGGCCCAGACCACAGAAGCTACTTCCTTATGCTTATCAAGTATTTCAGTTTTAACTATAAGAACAGCCTGATGTCTAAATTTGAAAATAATAAATAAGGAATTATTTAATCAGAAAGCTGAAAAGCAGATGTAATGTGCTATTATGAAACAAAGAAGTGAATATCCATCCACAGTGTATAGAGACTGTTCTTGCAGAAAAATGTTGTGTAGTCTTCACAAAAATAAAAGACGTCTCAGTGTTATAGAGACAAGAAGTGATGTCCCTTTTATAACTGCAAACACTGTAACTACTGGCATAAGTAAAATTAAAAACTCAAGTTCTCTGTGACCATAAAATGTATCTGTTGGTTTCCTGGAAAACCTGACGGGCCCCTTTTAATCTTGTTAAAGTGTTTGCATGTAGACATGTTCCTGATGTTTGGCAACAAATTCTACAGGCACCTTTTCACAAAAGGGAGGATCCCCTCAGACCTAAATAATTTTACACTGATCAGCATAACCAGTACTGTGACAAATCATGGAGAAAGTTGAAATGGAGCTTACTGAAAATAATACAGGGGACCTACTTCCATTACATGTAAAATTATATGGATTTTTTAAGGGAAGTGTGATCTGCAGATAATATCCCACTGAACTGCCACCAAATAATATGATGCCCCTTACTATCCTGGGTCAGTAACTAAGAAGCTTAAATCTCACTACTGACTCCAATGTGAGACTGCCACTTAAATATGAATAATATTTTACAATTTTCCCCTAGGAGCACAACAGGAACATGCTCTATAATCTTGGACTGGACTGTATACTTCTGTCGATCCCCTAATGTAACTCCTTCAGTGTGTCACAGTTTAAGGCCTCTGATACACTTACAATTAAATAAATTAAATCTCACACATCCAAATACTTCTGAGAAAGCCTGACACAGATTTCCAGCTGTGTCCCTTCCTCAAAATGTACACAAACCATGAAAAGAACAGCACCAACTTAAACGAAAGAAACAACCACTGTGGGTAAAGGAACACTGAATTTATTACTGACACAGATTTAGCACTTTTGTCCGCTCAATGCCTTGACTTCTTCAGAATAAAAACTCAGCACATGCCCAAACACTAAAAAGAGCTCAAAAGACACATCCCATATTCCCAATTAATAATTAAAGCAATATGCATTCAACTAAAACAATTATGCAACTCACAAAATAGTAAAAACACTGATGGTTAATACTGAAAAACAATGCATCAAAATAAAACACATGAACACTAATTAATAATGACATGTCAACTATAATGCTAGCATATATTTCAACTTTAAATAACTTGAGATAGAAATGACATAATTTAGTCCTGGATGTTGCCCAGCATTAACTCTAAGTTGCCACTTTAACTCAAGGAATTCTAAAATGGTGTCATTGGGACCCCCCCCCCCAGGGTCCTGGGTCAAACCTTCTATGACAATGAATTTGAAGGAATGTGTAGGATACATTTTGATATGTCTGAAAAGGGCATTACATTCGCCCTTCTTCTTGATGTCATAACCATGTTGATAAACACAATATCTGAAATGCCTGATAGTCTTACCTATATAAAAACAGGTACAGTCATTACAGACTGTGGCATATACCACCCCCTTACTGTCACAATTGAATTTCTTTTGTAATGTAATCATTCAATATCCATGTATGAAAACTTCTGCACCCTCCAACATCACTTTACATTGGGTGCAGTCTCCACATTTACTCATTTTACCTTTGTTGGAACTCTCCAAACTCCTTTCAATCATAGTTTTTAAACAAGCCTCTTTTTTGTATACTATGTTTGGCCTTTCACCTAATTTACTGGCAACCTTTGGGTCATGTTTGAAAATAGACCAAAATTTTTCAATGACAAATTTAATTTCCCTGAAATGCCCATTGTAAGGCAAAACCAAAGCTTTGTTGTAATCAACATTACCTTTGTCATGTACATGCTGACTAACTGTAGGTGTACTAGTGAAACCCAAAAGGGGCTTGTAAAACCCACCCTGTCTCTTTCTCTTCACTTCATCAAATATTTCATTTAAGAAATCTTGGGGGTAACCTCTTCTGTGGAACATGTCAAATAGTTTAGTGCATTCAGCCAAAAACTGGACATCTTCACTCACCATCCTGGCAAGTCTCACACATTGCCCATTAACAATGGATTTTTTCTGATGAGTGGGATGCCAGCTCTGGAAATGCAAATAGGAGTTGGAATGAGAAGGTTTCCTATATAATTTGGACTCAGATTTCTTGTCAACCCTATTCTTAGTCAAGATTACATCTACTGGAAATGCAAATAGGAGTTGGAATGAGAAGGTTTCCTATATAATTTGGACTCAGATTTCTTGTCAACCCTATTCTTAGTCAAGATTACATCTAAGAAGTTGACTTGCTCTAGATCCACAGTCATGGTGAACTCCAAGAAATCAGTGGAGGAGTTGAGAAATTGGAGAAATGTATCCAACCTGTCAACTGAATCCACCCAAAAAATTATGATGTCATATATAAAGCATCTATATGTTGAAGTTAATGAAGTTACAAAAACCTAAGGCAAGCAAATGTAGCTTGTAAACCTTAAGTGCTGTTACAAAGAGACAAACAGCAATGTTATTTTTAGAAAGTCTTCTTTGCAGTGATAACTGTCAGTGCATTGTCAGTCTATATATCAATACTGTCATACATTATAATGCACAGAAACCCACAATTATATTTTTTCTTTAAAGTTTCACAAACTTTTCATATTTTTGGAAATATACAACCTATATGTATAATATCGGAACACTTTTTTTTTTCAAAAAACTTTTTATTGAATTATTAATATATGCATATTTACAATACAACAAGAACACAATAACCAAAATGAACATTGGATATAAGAGCATGGGAGTTCAAGTATAAATGCAAGACTATAACAATGTAAATGCAAGAACTCCAAACAGGACAACTATAACATAACTATATACAAAGTATGAATATGTTACACCAGAGGCAACAAAGTATATACGCCTGTATATAAAGGAGTATGCATGTAAATGTAAGTGAGAGAGAGCTAGGTTAATAAAACTATATAAAAAAAAAAATAAAATGACAGAGATTATTAAACACTATCCAAAATGTGTAATACCTTTTCTAAGACTTTATTGTTTAGAGCTGACTTATTTGGACTCTTCACCAGTAATTTCTGAGCTGAAATATAAGAGTAGGCTAAGGTTCTAAAGTTATTCCAATTTAGTTTGGTGCGGTCTAACCAATTTTTAGTAATATAAAACTTAATGAGTGAACAAATATAAACTAACACGTGTATCAAATTTTGATAGATGAATAATAGGAATATGAAGAATCGCTAATTCCCAGGATAGTGTGGATTTTTGGTATCCCATTTTTTGTAATCTGATTTTACTAGAGGTCCAAAGTTTATGTGAGTGCTGACAGGACCACAAAATATGTAAGAGATCAGCATTCAAAGAAGAACAACAAGAACATGAGGAGGGAATTCTGGAGTCAAACATGTTAAGTTTGGAAGGAGCATGATATGCATTATTAAATATCATTAACTGGGTATAAAAAAGCTTCTTGAATGGGGAATAGTCTAAAGTATCCTTGATGGCTGAAAGTTTCTGAGTTAAAGACAAATGGACATTCTGTTTATCCCAATAATCAGAAAATAGACAAGTATTATTATGTATTATCTGATTAACCAGATTATAAGATTTAGATAACATCTTCTGTGGTAATGTTAGAGCTTGTATAACAGTGGTAAGATTTGTAAAATCATTTATACTTACTTTAATGTGAGCAAATTTCACAATGATGCTATCTCTCAATTGACGTAGTATAGTAATGTAATTAATATTTGCTTTCAGCTTTATGCATAGGTTAGTGAGAGATAAATCGTTATATTGTAGCAAGTCCCACACAGTGAAACTTTGAATAAGTGGAAATTTAGAAAGATTAAAAGGTACATTATTAAACTGGATATTAGGATTTAAGTGTAAAGGTTGTGTTAGTTGAAAAAATGCTATCTAGATTAATGAGTTTTATTAATTCTTGAAAATAATTGATCTTTTGTTTTAAGGGTTTGGAAATTTTCAGAATGTTAGCAGCTTCCTTAGAAAGGAAAGGAAAGGAAGAGCAATCGGGTTAATATTTTTACTTGAAATGTATTGATGCCATAATCTGGTCCAAATGGGATACTGCCTATACCTATCGGTTTTCAAGTTCACAATGGTGAGTAGTTTGTTAGCCGAAATAATTAAATAATACATGTAAAAGTTCGGAAGACCTAGGCCTCCTTTATTTTTAGGACACGTTAATTTAAGATATGATATTCTGACTGACTTAGGAGACCATATAAATCTAGCTAATTCCTTACTGACTTTTGTAAAGAAAGATTTAGGAATAATCTGGTCTATGGCATTAAATTGAAATAGGAGTCTAGGGAGTATATTCATTTTGAGTGATTCATAAGAGTGATATAGTAAGTAATTCCCATCTATGTAAATCTAAAACTATTAATGACCATACTCTGTGAATATTATTTTGAAATGTAGAAAGACCATTATGCTCAATTTGAGTACCTAGGTATTTAATTGCATAGGTGAAAGAAAAAGGGGAATCTGAAAATATGTGAGGTTTATGGGCAGATGGATTTATAGGAAAGATGAAAGTTTTATGAGAATTCACCTGATAATCAGAGGCCTGTGAAAATTTATTAATAATATTGATTATTTTCACAAGGTCTGTACTAGGTGTTTGGAGGTATATCACCAAGTCATCCGCAAATGCAGAAAAGGGCACCTCAGTATTTAAAATTTTGGGAATCTTGTGAAAAGTGTTTTGTGTTATATATAATAACATTGGCTCTAAGTATAGATTAAAAAGAAAAGGAGATAATGGGCATCCCTGTCTCGTACCATTAGTGATTTTTATAATCTAAGAGGCATTTCTATTGATATGAAGAAAGGTGGAAGAATCCTTATATAAAACTTTAATAAAATCAATAAAAGTATTAGGTATATTAAAGCAAGACGTAGTACGAAAAAGAAAGTCCCAATTTACTCTGTCAAAAGCTTTCGAAGCGTCAAGGATCAGTGCATCTATAGGATTTCTATCTTTTTTTGTGAAGTGTATAAAGGCATCTAGAGATAAAGTATTGTCCCATACATGCCTGTGGGACATAAAGCCTGATTGATCTGGGGAAATTAATGATGTTAGAACTTTTTTAAATCTCTCAGCTAATAATGAGGCTAAAATTTTAATGTCAATATTAATTAAGGAGATAGGTCTATAATTATTAGGATCTGTTTTGTCTTTATTATTTTTTAGAATTAATATGGTTTTTGAGACATTCCATTGTAAATCTGATATACCATTTATTTTTATGTAGTTAAAAACTTTAAGAAGAAAAGGTACAAGAATTGACTTGTGAGTCTTATAAAATTCTGGTGTAAATCCATCCGGACCTGGGGATTTATTAGTTTTAATCTTGTCAATGGCTTCTGAAATTTCTTGAGATCTCAAAGGGGCCGATAGTGTTTTCTTTTGTTGATCATTCAGTAGTGGGAATTTAATGGAAGATATAAAACTTTCAATATGCTGTGTAGTCATAGGGTCAGGCTCTTTAGAGTATACATCTGAAAACAAGGTAGTGAAAAGATGCATAATTTCTAAGTCTGTATTATATATCTTGTTGTTATAGTGTATGGGTGCTATTCTAGGTAAGGACTGATTATTTTTAATTATTCTGGTGAGAACTTTAGAGGGGACTTGAGCCCATTCAGAATAAGTAGCTAAGAGCCTTTGTTCTATTATAGAGAGATTATGTTGGTGTAGTAGTAGTAAAAGTTCTTTTTGGAATTCACAAATTTGTAGATATATAGAAGAATCAGGATTCAATCTGTGCTGGTTTTCTAAAGTTTGGATTTTTAGTTTTAACGAGGATTCTTTATTTCTATACTGTTTTTTAAGATAAGAAGCCTTGCTAATTAACTCTCCTCTATGGTTTGCCTTACAAGCAGCCCATTGAACATCATATGGAATGTCTGATGTATCAAGATTGGAAAACATTTCTTGTATAATCTCAGTAATTATAACATGGATATTCTTATTCAAGAGAAGGTTGTTGTTAAATGTCCATCTATTTTGTGTATATATGCGTGGCCTCGTTATATCAAAGCTAATCTTAAGTGATATCCTTGAATGATTAGATAAAAATCTAGTCTCCATGAAGTATTCAATTTTTTGATGCATAAGAAAAACAGAAACAAGAAAAAAATCTAGTCTTGACCATGCATTATAACATTTAGAATAATATGTATATCTATCTTTCCTGTCAGTATGTACATTGAGGGTAATGGGATCTATAAGGTTGAGGTCTAACATTAATTCTTCTAGGGCAATAGATGCTTGGTGATTATATGAAATTGATCTACTAGTACGATCGATATCAGGATTAATAACGGCATTCCAATCCCCACCCATAATAATATAATGATCCTTGAAAGATGAAAGAATATTACATATCTGAATAAAGAAAATATGTTGGTGGTCACAAGGACTATATAAATTAAAAACAAGAGTGGTTTATCAATGTTAGAAAAATAAGAAGAGAAATAACACCATCTACCATCTGCATCATAATTTATGTTTGTAATATTACCTAGGAAATTGTTTTTGACTAAAATTGCCACACCTCTTGAATTAGAGCAATCCCCGGCTGCAATTATCATTTTAACCCATTTCTTATTGTTTTCTTTTTTCCAGTCATCTCTATGCATGTGTGTTTCCTGCAGAAAACAAATACTGGCCTGAGATTTGAACACTAAATGAAACAATAGTGATCTCTTAGTTTTGTTCTGTAACCCTCTGACATTCCAAGAATCAATATATAAAGACATTACATTAGTTGCTTTAAGTCTATGTATCTACTTAAGTGTTTACTCAGTAAAATCTTAAATACTTTACTTAGTAAAGTCCTAAAAAAAATAGAAAATATTGAACCAAGTCTCACTGTATAAATTATATTGTATGTTACTGCCTCTCAAAAGTTCCAAAATCAAAACCAGTTCCCTCCATACTAACCCGGTGCCTACCCACCCGTCTACAACAAAAGAAGGAACATATGAATCATCACAAATAATAAAGTTAACTTTGGTTAACATAATAGAAATCATAACTGAAATAGTTCTATAAAGAGTCCTGAAAAGGACTATTATATCTTTAAACATAACTATACATATATACAAAAACATGGAAAACAAAATGTCCGTCATAGTAAAACCTCACCACACCAACTCTCCTTCTCACTGTAGTGTTTAAAATAAAATTAAATGTATTGACAAGTTTGTGGTATCCGCTAGATGTAATGTGTATATGATAAGTGTTGATAGGGATATGAACCTATTTGTGACTCTGGGATATTAGACTCAACTTTTATTAGTACCCATTTATCACCTGTTTATGTAGCTGTCATACTACATATATAAATATAAATGACGACTGTTTATATGACTTAAGAAGTGTTTAAGAAAGACAATTCTACACACAATCTTATTATTCCCTAAATATCATATTTCATTTGCTTACAAGCTTCACAAATTCTTGCATTCATTTTCCAATTATCCATGTAATCTAATGCAGAAATGCAGGGCAACTAGAAGTCATCCTAGCACTCATTGGGTGCAAGATGGAGAAAATAAAATCAGGATAGGATGCTAATCCATCACATGGTGCACATATGTACTTGTGTACTTGCAGGCAACATGATGAATTTCCAATTCACATACAACTGTATTTTAGGACTGGAAAGGAAACTATGGTATCCAGTCACCCCCCACATACACATATGTAGGGAGGACATGAGGATTTTGTTGAGAATCAAAGTGGAGAATAAAATGCTGTGAGATAGTGAAGCTATCTGCTTTGATACCGTACATACTGTACAAACACATACCTCACAACTAACATTGAAAGTTATTCCTGCGACACTGTTTTTGCATAAACAGACACAAACTATGCAATATTCTACTAAGTATAATTGAACAAAGTTAATGTAGCTGATGAAAGTCAACTTAAAAGCAACATTCTAACATAGAGAAAAGAAAAAAGCAATGTGTAAATGGAATATAAATGGTTCTTAGCAACTTTTCTCTTTTGAAAGCTAAACCTTGAGTGTGTCTTAATGTTTGTGTTAGGCACGACAGGCACGTCAAACCGAAGGTTTACCGGAATATAGAAAAAAGTGCTCTGCATGACTGAAGAGGCAACGTCATCTCTATGGGCCTCAGCGACGATCACAGAAGAAACCAATTGTGGCATTCCAATATACAAAACGAAACTAAAGGGTAAGCAGGATTACAATACAGAGAAAAGTCTCATCCAGCTACCATGTAAGTCGAAGACAATAAGCTATATACGTAGCTACAGTCTATGTTAGGTGAGCGTGCCTTCATAAAGATAGATCGATGTGATACAGTCACTACAAATGTCGTCGAACAAAAGTTCCTATTGGCATAAAGCACTAGTTTTAAATGTAGAATGGATGCGAAACATGAAAGATAGCTAGCCAAGATTGTCATCTCAACACAGTTTAGTACTTCACAATTTAGAGTAAAAGCGGCATAACAAATGCACAAGCCATATGAATAAAACTAGATCAGCACAATGACTTATAAGCCACCAGAGATTGTCCAGTTCTTGTTAAGCTACCAAATTGTGGTGGCAATCCACTGAGCACAGAAGAAGTTATCAGGGACCTGGGGACCCAGGTTGATAGTAGTCTGTCATTCGACACCCATGTAGCTAAAGTAGTCAGGAAGACCTTCTACATTGCCCACCTTATCATGAAGGATTCTCATCTAGATCAAGGAGGTCATGGTCTGTTTAACTCATCATTTGATGAGGTAAATCCTGTGAGAAAGTGAGTATCTGACCCGACACTTGCAGCAGCTGGAGAGGCCACAAAGTTCCTCACCAAAAGGATAAAGGGTCTCAAAATCTGTCCTATGCTGCCCGACTGAAAGAACTCCAGCTCTATTCAGTCACACTTTGCTCAGAGGTGACCTTTGCCTAACATACAAGGCCATGTCAAACCCAGATTTGATGAATATGCTTCACCTCAAAAATCTAGATCCATCAGAGCCACAAGGGCGGAGACTTAAACCTCGACACGGCTATTAATAGGACGTGCTGGAGGGATAGATTCATCACCCAAAGACTCCCTATGCTGTGGAACAAAATCCCGGTACATGTGAGGCAGAGCACCTCGCTGGCCTTGTTCAAGAGAAATCTTGACCAATGGATGGGAGATCGCAGATATACCCCAGGGATTACCTCAGTGTCACTGCTCGACAGAGGCACAGCAAAATAATGGGTATAGTTCCCCATACTAAAGGGGTGGCGTAAGCCACAAAACGATGGGCTAGGCTTGTAAATGCCCTCGGGCAGATAGCCTAGTATGAACCTATGAACCTATGAACCTATGAATAAAACTAGATCAGCACAATGACTTATAAGCCACCAGAGATTGTCCAGTTCTTGTTAAGCTTCTCATGTTGTGGTGGGCACTACTTTAAAAAGCTTTAGAAAAGTGTCTTGCGCTTCTTGCACAGTATTCACTGACTGTCTCTTGTCTTTATAAGTAAATGTTAATGCATTTGGGTATCACATCTGAAATTTTATACCACGTTTGATTAGGTCAGCACAGTAAGGAGACAGCTTCTGTCTGTTTAACTTAATTTGATGAGGTAAATCCTGTGAGAAAGTGAGTTTGTGATTATTCCATACAAACTGTCTGTGTTTACGAGCTGTAACCAAAATCTTCTGGGCATCTTGAAAGTTCAAAATCTTGGTCTAGATCAGTCGGGGTACAGTGGTTACTTGACGAGAACGTATGGCTCTGTGTACTCTTTCTACTACTAGGTTTTCAGAGTCGCTGTCTAAAGTGAGAAGTGCTGAAAAAATCATTTTTTTGATTTTAAGTAAATCTTGGTTATCATATGATTCTGGCAAACCTCTTATTAACATATTGTTGCAACGGCTTCTCGCTTCCAAGTCCAGGAGTTTATCTTGTATTTCAGTAAGCAGTGAATCTTTAGCACACAAGTCTTTATTTATTGAATCTATTTGGATTTCCATGGTATGATTTTTACCTTCAAGTGTGTCCACCCTATCTGTTATTTGTTTTAATGTTTTGCCAAAGTCTGTAAGCTGAGTAGAAAAACCTTGTATGGCTGAATGAATTGGTTGTAAAGCCATTTTTAAGTCTTCCATATGGAAATTTGAGTCATTTTTTTCTTTAGCATTTGTTTTTGAAGTGTCACTTACTTGTTTATTGGTTCTGAGTCTTTTAGAACTTGTATCTTTCTCCGGAGATGATAATGATAATGAAGAGAATTTGGCCTTGGTAGTTTGTGTTTCCATGGTGTCAGAGTTTCCAGCCATGCCTTAGATGAGAGTACTCCAGTAGGATACAGTCAAAGCTACAAATCCCTTGGATGCACGTGGCCCAGGCTACACAGGCTGAGAGAAGTTTAATTTTTTCCACAAAAGAGATTTGACTGGATTTTTTGATAGAAGAACGATCTTTTCTTAATGACCAGATACACAGTTATTTACTAGACCAAATCCTGTGAGAACACTACACTGAAAGTTGTTTAAATTGTCGGTTTTTAGCTGATTTGTGAGGAGCTTCGTGTGAAAGGTGTCAACTAGACGACCACCATCTTGGAATCCCCCAATATCAGAACACTTTTGTTCCAGTGAACCTGAGCCTTCATATAACAACAGGAAATTCAAAAATTGAACGCTTGTCTACCAAGATGCTGGATGGACTGAGGCGTGGGAAGTGTTAATTTCACTGCACATAAAAAATAATACATTTGAACATTAATCGACTGTAATGATATTGAATGGAAAAAGGAAAATGCTAAGCATTCACTTCAACTATGGTTACTACTTATTTGTTCCAAGAATATACTAAAAGAAGTGCACAGAGTCAGGGGAAAGTGGATATTCAGTACATAGCTAGAAAGTATGTTGCAGAAAATGTGGGGAAGGGAGAAAATTATGGTTTGAATTTCTATTACTGCAGGATGGTATAAATGATATTATACCATGATCCCCCCAAAACGTGCACGCTGATTGGCCAGCGTGCCCGTTGTAAATCGAGTTATACTAATGGAAAAAGGTCCGGTCGCCCGGACTTTTTTCCATTAGTATAACTTCGTTTAAACACGCTATGTTAAATGGGTTTAACATGGCGAGACAGCTTTAAAATAAGCAACGGAGATCTCCGTTGCTTATTTTAAAGCTGTCTCGCTATGTTAAACCCATTTAACATAGCGAACAGTGTTTAAAACAACGGAGAAAGCAAAATCTCCGTTGCTTTTTAGTGTTCGCTATGTTAAATGAGTTTAACATAGCGAGACAGTTTAAAATAAGCAACGGAGATGTCCGTTGCTTATTTTAAAACTGTCTCGCTATGTTAAACTCATTTAACATAGCGAAACACTAAAAAAAAAGCAACGGAGATCTTGTTTTCTCCGTTGCTTTTGCTCACAGCTCTGATGTACTGCGCAGGCGTGCAGTACATCAGAACTGCCGCGGATGCCAGGCATCTGCGGAAGGGCAGTAAACAGACATTATACTATGCCATTATTTAAGAAAAGTAATAGTTTCTTTTCTTAAATAATGTCATGGTATAATAGCAATAACCCACTTCTGGGTGTGGGTAATGCTAAATTTACCCACGGTTGGCTTTGTTTGGTCCCTCGGGCTTCGCCCTCGGGACCAAACCATGGCAACCGTGGGTAAATTTAGCATTACCCACACCCAGGCGTGGGTTATTGCTATAATAATAATATTGAAGATGTTGAAAATCAGGGTCTAAATTATGAAAATGATATTGTAAGTGAAATTAACTAGGAAAATATTAAAAAGGAAAAGTAATGAAAGGATATATTTAAAAAAATGTTTGTGAAATGGTACATGTGAGTGATGCAGGGTCAAATGTGAAAAACAATGTTGCAACAAGGATGGAAAACAGAATAAGAGTTTTAGAATCTGCTGAAGATGAAGGGTTGGAAACAGGATATGAAAGGGAAAAAAAAAAAAACGTCTGTGGGTGACCAAGTCCATCATAGAAAAAAAGCAAACTGAAACCTGGTTCAAGTAAGTTTACAAATAAGGGTTTATAATTAAGTACTAATGAGGTCTGACTTTACAATAATATGCTCTGTAGCTTTGCATATGAAGTTAGTGAGTTTAACGGTTCTATAGTTTCAGGGTCTGTGGTTGGACTACCCTTGTGTAATGGCATTACAGTGGCTGTTTCTCAGGCTTCTGGAATGTAACCAGTGGAAACGCTTAAATTAAGGAGGTTAAGCAGGGGTTCACATATGTCATATTTCGCACTGACAATTAAGCTACCTGGTATATTATCAGGGCCCATGGATGATATGTTCTTAGCTTTAAGAGGGCTTAGAGAACTTGTTCCATAGTAATTAAAGGGGGTGGCTGGGATTGTGGAATCTGTGAAATAACTATAATTGTGAGTGGAGTAAAATTTGCACTAAATTTGTCAACTATGATATTAGCTATTTCCCTTGGGTCAGAGTGTGCAGTATTATTGTGGACAAACTATGAACATTGTTCATTGTTATTTCTTAACATCCTGACATAGTTTAAAAAGGATTTATAGCTAGATTTGGTTTTAGTGATATTTCATATTCATACTTATATCTGACCTTTGTAATGGTTCCTTTAAGGTATTTGCTAGTTCCCATAAATGGAATGAGGCCTCATAAATTTCATTTTTTATTTTATTTATTTAACATTTGTTTTACCAGGATAAATCTGACTGGACAGCTGGTGTCCGTTTTCAGCGGAATCCTGGGGAGAAAAGCTTCAAAAAGTTATGGGGTAACACATGGTGATAATAGAAGTTTACATAGTTTAAAGGATAAGCACAGTTTAGGATAACATGTTGTAGAATGATAACATTTCAAAAGAGGGATGACAGTTAAAGGCAATACAAGCTCATGGTACAGATATGTGATCACAGGTCATTTAGTAGTGTAAGCCTAAGTACAGTATATGTACATATGGTTTTCATAGTAAGCACGTATTTATAATATTTATAAAAGTATACAATGCACAAAGGTAGAGCATAATAACAGTGAGCAGTATGCGTCAGAGGCATCAGGGAAGTACCTGCATACAGTGGGGTGAGGGTTCAGAGAGGATCATTGCAGTTGCATAGGGGTTGGCGTAAAGGTGTGATTTGAGGAGATCTTTGAATGTGGATGTGCAATTTTAAGCATTTATGTTTTAGAATTTATTTATACAGGTATTCTACCACAGGGGCCTGTTTTTAAATGTATCATTATATTTGTTTGATGCATATAATAAGAACTGCTTTATCAATAGAATGATTTTTCTGTACTCTAATGTACTTTGAATCTTGAGTGTGTGTGTGTGTGTGTGTGTGTGTGTGTGTGTGTGTGTGTGTGTGTGTGTGTGTGTGTGTGTGTGCACTCAAATTCCATACACTGCATTTTTTTTGTCTTGTTGTAATACCTGTTGCCCTGGCTTTGACTGAAAAATGTCTTTGGGCTAGTCTACTTATAAGTTCATAGGTTCATAGGTGTTTATTAGGCTAATGACCATAATGGCCTTTTAAAGCCTAGCCATGCATCCTAAATTTCTGACAAGTTCTGGTACCCTTGATAAGTGTAAGCAGGGGCTTGGGAGGTGAAACATTAACCAGTAACAAAATTAAAAACATAAATAAAAGTAATTAAATAATTTAAATAAATACACAGCCACAGACACACACACGTGTGTGTGTGTATTATACATAGATAGACATATATATATATATATATATATATATATATATATATATATATATATATATGTAAACATGATCTAGTTCCTACAGAAATGAGGGTTGTCTGTGCTCCTGCCCTGTTCTTACTTAACTGCACTTGACGGAGCACCTTGTGCGTGGTTCAGCCTGCAGCTCCATGCACATCATGGCTACAGATGTGCATCTGAAGATGCAGTTGTCAGCTGGTGCTAATCAGGAGTTATTTTTCTGCCCGGGTAATATTTCCCAGATGCAGTTATGGGTAACGTAATAACACTGCTCATTTTCAGTCTTGTTTTCTGAATACTTTTAGCGGCAAGTAGATGTAATGCATGCATTCAAAGTTGTTACATTCCAATCTTTTAACCCGAGGAATAGATAAAACTCACAGAACTAACAGATGACAGTAACTTCCTTCTTACTGGGAGCATTATATTCATTCTTCAGATGTTAAGGTTATTACGCAAGAGAGCCTGTTACTACTGATTGGGTTTTATGTTACTGAGCATGCTTTCACATTTGCTGAATTTACCTCGGCACAATCTGTCCATGTGAACTCACGCTCCCCACGTTCTTTTACAGTGATGGATCTTAACTGACTAATATTTCAGAACTCCCAGTACTGTTACTTTGGTTTGAAAAATCTGTTAAATGTTTACTAAAAATTTGTAACCTCATGACTGTCATGTTGAAATATGATACAGAACTATTTCATAGAAATCCTTAGGGAGGTATAGAGGAAGTCTACAGCAATCACTCAAGTTATTTCTGGCAAGACAAGCCATTACTCACTTTTCTGTACAATAGGTAACAAATGCACATGAAGACTCCACACAGAAGGCACTCCAGCCGTGAATCGAATAGGAGAACCTCTTGCTGTGAAGCAACAACACTACCGCTGTACCACCGCCTGAAACGCAAATGTTTGTTATTATTTACAGACTACAGTCCTCTATAGTTTGCCAGAAAACCACAAATTTTATGAGGGACTGAACAAAAATCTGGGGCTATAATCTGGGCATTCTGTGAAAATCTGGACAGTTGAGAAGAGAAACATCCTATAAAACCAGGGTAAGTTGAGAGGGATAGGGTTGTGTTTGTGCAGGGTGGAGCTTCATGATAAAGTCTATAAGAGCACTAGTTGACACCAAGAAAAAACTTAGAATCTTTGAAATTTGACTCTGAGTCACTTAAAAACTTAATAGGTCTGGCACTCCAATGCAGTTTCTGCACAGGAAGAAGGCCGAAACTGTAATGACTATAATCATTTGTGATTTAGGATAGGCAAAACATACCTGGTGACATCAGGGACATTCTTTCAGCTCAGGGACAGGTATGGGGTATGTGATGTGCATTTGTGTGCGTGTGCATGTGTGCATGCATGCATGCACATGTATGTTTTTGAATGTGTGTTCCTGTGTCTATGGACAGTGATTGAAGATGGGTGCCTGTGCTAACAAGATACATGGACCACTAGCATTAACAACTGCAGGAAAGTACTGATTAGTTCTAACAGTAGTTAAGGCCACTTCAGAGGCATGCAAATTAGCTAGTAATAAGGTCTTTCCTGTTTGCAGCTAATGTGTGACACTCTCGGAATTGCAAATGTCCACATCATGTAAAGAACCCCTTTTACTGCAGCACTTACGACCAGAAATTATGTTCTTTCTAAATACCTTGGCATATATTTTTTCTGCTGTTTTTTTTTCCTCCACTCTTCCAATATCTGTTTTATGGGGCAAACAGCTCCACACATGTAATTTTGAATGTCTTACTCTAAGGTTGCTAAACCTTGGAATAAAGAAGAATTGTACAAACTGGTTGTCTCTATATGTCAACAAAAGTTAGTCACAATGTCCTATTTTGTGATATTGCAGGAATCAGTCCTGCACAGATTTATTATGAATGGCTATGCTGATGCTACTGCATATCTAAGAGTGTGAGACTTTGTTCCCACAGTAGACATTTTCAGCAATAACTGATCTCTAAGAATTCAGTATTCTTGACAGTTTAAGTATGGCAAATTGCCAAGTTCTGATACATGCCACATTACAAAATTTCAGAATTTACGGATTACAAAACATGTTCTTCTTTTCTTACATCTGTAGAAAGTGCAGTTATGAAAGTTGATCTTACCATAACAGGATGCTGAAGAAGTCCATTTGTGTTTTGGATGAAAGCGCTTAATCTATGTATTTATTTTATGTTAATAAAAGTGTATTGATTTTACATTTTGAGTGGTCTGTCTGCTTGGCTGTTGTGATACTTTGTGAATTAGTATTATTTTTCTTACCATAACAGGAGATGTTCAAATGATCACTGCTGCAGTAGCCATGGCTATGTAGGCTATATTCTGCCAAGGACATAATTGTCAGTCAGGTATCAAAGCTTCAGGCCACTGCAGCAGTGATCAATATAAAAAACAATACAGTTGTGTAAGCTGAACTTACCATAACAGTAGTTGTTCAAATGATCACTGCTGTAGTAGCAGCTCCTTTACTCCATCCCCCTTGTTTTTTTTTGGTGTGTCAAGCAGCTCAAGCTGAGCTGACTGAAAGACAAGTTTGGGGACAAAGCTCTTCAGAGCTTTCCTGCAGCAGAGAAAGGGAGCCTGAGCCCTGAAAGGGCAAAGACAGAAAAACAAAAAATAAATGCCTACACCCTCTCATAAAAACACACCAAAAAAAAAAACAAAGGGGCCGGAGGGAGGGAGGGAAGAGCCACTATTGCAGCAGTGATCATTTAAACATCTACTGTTATGGTAAGTTCATCTTGCATAACTGTACTGTTTTTTATATTGATCACTGCTGCAGTGGCCTTAGCTATATGGGTAGATTACCATAGCTAACTATATTTATGAGGTGGAAGGAAAAGGGTCCAGCAAAGCAAGATCAAGATCTAGAGAAGGAATCCAACTTATAGTGCTTTGCAGAAGTATGTACAGAGGACCAAGTAGCAGCTCTTAGAATATGTCTAGAATCCAACCCTTTATAAAAAGCCATAGAAGAAGCCAAGGTCCTTGTAGAGTGGGCCTTGACCCTGCCTGGGATGGTTTTGTCATGGTGGGTATAACAATGTTAACAGCTTTCTACAACCCTTTGGAAATAGTCTGTTTTGACACCAGTTGGCCCTTCTTCTTACCTTTAGAAGAAATGAACAATTGATCTGATGATCTGAATGATTTAGTTCTGTCAAGATAGAACCTGAGTTCTCTGTGGGTATCCAAGGTATGGAGTATCCTTTCTCCCTCATTTTTAGGTTCCAGAATGAAAATGGGGAGATGCATAGCTTGGCTTAAAGTAAACTCAGATTTCACTTAATGCATAAAAGAAGGATTAGTACTCAAAGAAACCCTGTCCTTGTGGAAAATGAGGTAGGGCTGACTCACCATAAGAGATTGTAACTCAGATACTTTTCTTGCAGAGGTCACAGCAATCAATAAAACTGTTTTGCATATTAAGAACCTCTAGTAAACCAGATTAACTGGTTCAAATGGAGCAAGTATTAGTTTCTCCAACACAAAGTTAAGATCCCAAGGAGGGACCATTGCGTTACTTGGAGGCCTGTTATGCAAAACCCCTTTCAAAAATGTTTAGACATTCCTTGAAAGAGGAGGATCCATGGGCAGACATGCTGGAATGGCCAATAAATGAACCTTGATGGAAGAATAAGAAAAGTCATAGGATAGTAAGTCACACAAATATTATAAAACCAGAGAACATCTAGCCCTGAATGGGTGATGGTTAAGTTGTTGGCTCCAACAAGAACATCTTTCCATTTGCTAATATATGGTTTTCTAGTAGCAAGCTTTCTTGCCTCCATTAGTACCTACTGCACTTCCTCAGAAAACAGGTGATTAAAGTGAATTAAGAGCCTATCATCCAAGCAGTCAAATGAAGATGATTGATGTTAGGGTGTATCAAACACCCCTGTTTTTTTTTTTTTTTGTGAGTAGTGCCATTCTGTGAGGAAGTTTGTGGTAATTGCTCCTGGCCAATTCCAAAAGAAGGAAGAACCATAGTTGCCTAGGCCAGGAGGGAGTCACTACAGTGATCTTGGGGGATTCCTTCTGAATCTTCAGAAGTACCCTGGATATTAGTGGAAAGGGTGGAAAGGCATCCAGGAACATTCCTGTCAAAGAAAATAAAAGGCATCTGTGTAACAGGCCTTCTTGCATGGAATTCTGGAACAGAATTTTGCCAGTTGAATGTTCAGAAAGGATTCAAAGAAGTCTACTTGAGGAACTCCTCACAGATGGATCAAATCCTGGAAGATTCCCAGATCTAGTTCCCATTTGTGAGGATCTGCCCTGGTCCTGCTCAGCTTTTCTGCCACACAGTTTTGCTCTTACTGAATGTAGGATGCCTGTAGAGTAAGATTATACTGTGAAGCTATATTACAAACTAATATGGCTAGTCTGCAAAGGGGGTGTGACCTGGTTTCCCCTTCCTTGTTGATGTACCACATCACTGTGGTATTGCCTGTAACCGCTTGCAGAGATCCCAGGGACCAAAGATGGTTCAGTGAATTGAATGCCTTCATCAGGGTAAGCATATCCTTGATATTTATCTACTTGCATCTGTCCTTGTTGTTCCATACCCCTTGGACTTTTATATCTCCTGAAAATGCTCCTGAGGCAAAGTCTGAAGCATCTGTGGTGACCGACAGCTTTGGAGCAGGGAGGGAAAAGAGGAGACCTTGATTTAAGGATGTTTGTTGTCTCCAAACCCCTGTAGTGGGATATGAAAAGATATAGTTGTTTATGCTGGGACCAAAGAGATTTCAGATACCATTATATCTTTCTCATGTGGAGTCTTGCCAGGGATATCACGAGAATCATAGATGAGACCCCAAATCCTAAGGTATTCCTCACAGTGACCAAAGTTTGAGTGGAAAACCTTAGAAACAGATCTAAATAAAGATCTATTTTTTCCCGTGGAAGAAAGGTTTTTGAACTGATGTCTACTGACATCCCAGGAGCAAATTTCTATGTGAGGGAGTCAAGAAAGACGTTTGAATGTTCTCTTGGAATCCCAGTTTGTGCAAGAGATCTCTGCCCCAAGTGAGAGAGATTCATGACATTTTGAAAAAGACTCTTTAAGATCAGCATTGTGAACACTCTTGATGCAGTGGATAGTGTAGATAGTCCAAATGGAAAGACAGACAACTGATTATGTGATCCAGATGTACAAAACATTAAGAAACATCTGAAGTCTGGATGAATACGAGTGTGATGATAAGCATCTTTTAAGTCATGTGTTACCAGGGAACATGAAAGAGTAAGAAGAGGGAACAGGTTGTGAAGTGACATCATTTTGAATTTGGGCACTATCACAAACAAGTTTAGGAAAGAAAGTTCCAGAACTGGTATTCAAAGATTTTCTTTCTTTGTGAATAGGCACAATCTTGACTAAAACCCCTTCCCCACCTGGGAAGGAAGAACTGGTTCTATCACTCCTTGGGACAGCATGTGATGAAGAACAGGTGAAAGAAAACAGCCTGATCTGCAGAACGAGGAATGACCCCCTGGAATTGAAGAAATACTTCCCACTACCATCTGTAACCCTGATGAATGATTTTCAGAATCCATTTATCTGAGACAATCTGTTGTCTTAGAGAAAAATGGAGATTTAGTATTTCTGGACGAGAAAATGGCCAAGGTGGGAGGGGATCACAAGGTTTCATAGTCATTCAGACTTGGGGAGGTTTGAGACTTCTTTTTGGAACATCCTTGCCTTCTTAAATGTCTGTTTACTTGAATTCTGTTGAGACTGTTTATTCTTTTTTTTTTTTTTTTTTTGCTGAAATTGGATGAGAAGAAAGAAAATCCTTTGGGGAATTTGGAAAAGTAGGCCTGAAAAATGTTAAGAGATTCCCTGGATCAACTTGCCCCCTTTATCCCACTTTTTGATCACCTTTGCAGCAGAGGGGACAAACACTAAATCTCTATCCAGTGGAGAATTTAAATCTCATTTTTAAGATCATCTGGGAGGTTCTGAGACTGCAGCTAATCAAAGCTCCTTAAAACTGAGTTAATGGAGATTTTTCTTTACAAGAAGAAACTGTATGTAAAACATTCATCATACTTTTACAGTATGTCAGAATATACTTTAACATACGAGCCTGACAATTTAAAATTCTCAGATTAAAAGTTACTGAGATGTGCACTTTTTGCCCATACCAATCAATTATTTCCAATCCTTATTAGGAAGAATAGGATTGGAATTACCTAAGGTCTTAGCAGTAGAGAAGTTAGCTAAGGCAACAGCTGCTGGGTCAGGCTTTTGAATAGTATGCAAAAATTTTAAAGACTGATAAACTTTGTACATCCAATCTGCCTTTTAGGGACAGATGGCAGACTATCAGAAAAATTGTAGGCAGTAAAACACACATCCTGTAAAGCAGACATGACAGGAGGAATGGGTGTAGGTTGTGGAAAATCCTTTTAAATCAACTCAAAGTATTTTTTGAGGGACTGAGAAAATTTGGTGTTCTTCCACAGGAAATACTGGGACATTCTACCAGTAGCCTCAGAGATAGAGGAAACCCCCAAAAGGAGAATCAGAAAGTCAGCAATTTTCTGAGTCTGAATCAGAAATCTGAGGACAAAATGCAACTCCATCCCTGATCTTCCAGTTCAGATTCAGAATCTTGAATCTCTTTAGTAAAGGAGGCATCCCGCTTTCTTTTACTGGAAACTACTTTACAAGAAGGATCAATAGCTTGAATCAAACCCCGAGACAGTCCCAGTGAACTACTCCTATCCAAGGAAATTTGAGGAGGAGTAGATACATGTTTGATTTTCTGTTTCTTTTTGGCAGGAAAAATTTGGCCAACCATGTTGCTGATAGCAGCTGCTACTTCCCCAGGGAGGGGCACAACATTCTGACAGAACAGGGAAACTTTCCCTGTTCCCTCTCATAGGACCAATGAGAGTAGTTCTCCCTTGCCACTGAGTGGACCCCAATAGCCACAGATTATGTGTCTAACCCCAGGTGTATAGCATCTGTCAGTGCTACACCAGTGAGATCTGGAGTAAAAGATGCCAGTAAAGCTGCAAGGCCACAAAAGTTACTTTCTTGACAGAAACAAAACACAGTAAAAAGCACTTTCAAACAGTATGGCAGGGTTGCCAACTTTTGGTGTCAAAAATTCTGGACAATTATGTGATAGCAAAATGTGTGTAAATTAGGTACCTCCATCCGCTCCCACACAGCCATACTAGTCTCCCATTACTTGGATATATCTCCATTTCTTCCCAGTTGCTATAACTGTCCAAAACTCTCAGTGTGCATACTGTTTTCTGCTTTACTTCTGCAATTATTACAGATATTTGGATATAATTTAAAACTTTTATTTCAAATTATATTGCACAAACTGATAGACATTTGCTATTTTGCTAAACAAAGCAATGCAGCCTCACAATGAAAACAGACTTAGCATTAACACTTCTCTATCTTTGAAACTCACATTCACTGAAACAGCACTGAAACTCACATTCAAAGAAAATGCATCTGGCCAGTGGCGGATTAAGTTTACCTTTGGGCTGTTTTCAAATCATAGGTCTCTTGCACACATTTTTAGGACCATGCAATTTTCTTTGATTCACCTTCCTGATTGTATTAAATGATAATATATAATAATTAAATTATATCCCTTGCATAACACATCACCACTTGTTAGAGCGTGTTTTAAATTTATAGTTTTGAACATTTTTCCAGTAAACAATGAAACAAAACATATGAACCAATAATGACAAAACTGCCCAGTTCAGAATGTTTCAACCATAAAAGGCCATTCAGACTTCTGTCATTACAATCCACTGATACTAGTCAATATGTACAATTTCTGCAGAAGTAAAAGCCATCTGAATAATTCTCTTACACAGGAATTCCTTTCTGTAACTAAAAGATTTGGCTTCCCTGAGGTAATTTCCTCCACTACCCATCATTGTAGGCATACTGTGTGGACGTGCCATTCCAACATGGTGCATCTGTTTCTGACTTGGTGGAAGAACTGATCTGCTGCTCTGACCTCCCACCTTCATTGTTTCTCAAATTCCCCAGTTACAGACTCCCAATTCTGAGATAGCTGAATGCAGGACATGGCATACTATAAGTCTTTCAGCAGTACTTTGAGGCTCCTAATGCACAGACTGTGGCATGAGTAAGTAAAACTGCAGCTGTTCATAGGTACCACTCTAACCATTGCCTCTCATTATAATATCTTGATTAATACTGTTTATATGTTTTATATAACAGCCCTCTGATCAATGCTCATCATTTCCCATACACTTCCTGTCCAACTCTCTCCTCCGTTTCCCCCTATTCATCAAAATCCATTTCTCAGGCTGTAGCCTGTATGTATAAGTCTGCATGTCTTAACTCTCAGATTCTATATACCTGTTTAGTTACTAAACTTCATGAAGGCGCTATATTCGTTTTACTGTTAATGCTGCCGAATTTTCACCCTCAGCTTCAGCATGAAATCCCTGTTATGTGTCATGCCTCTTCTCATTTTGTCCTAACCTGATTTAATAATTTCTTTCCCAATGTTTATATACTCTCTTGTTCATGTTCATTATTACTATCTCCTGTCTCGCTGCAAGCTCCTTTGTGGATCCATTCCTCCCCATTACTAAAACTATGCCTTATTTAGTTTTCTAACTATCCCTACTGACTCTGTCTCTGTTTCCTTTCCTGCCTTCTCATTGGGTTGAGTCTGCTATGACTCCCTTTAACTCACATATCCCTCTCCTTATGACTGACTTTCCCTTCCCCAGCCTACTACATCATCCGTCCCAGTCTCTCTCCTGTTTCCACACTAAAATGCTGTCACATGCATTCCTATAGTATAGGTGTGTGGTCAGACAGGTAAAGATTGACTTTGGCTCTATATATTTTTATCAGCCCCATATGCCCCAACAAGCTGAAACAAAACATTCCAGCAGCAAACAAACAAACAAAACAGTGTAATGTACTATAAATATTTATGTCCTCAGAAATGTCAACTTTTAGTTAATCAAATTCAGTACTCTCTCACTCACTGACAGCTGTTAATATATTTACTCTAACCTGAACTTGTCCATTTGTGGTCTGCGTCTGCTGCACAGTTCAGACTATGTCTTCAAGAATTCAAATTCTGCACTCATGGAAGACAAAGATGTAAAACAATCAGTTGCACAGATGCAGAAGACTGTTTTCATCTTCTGAGTCTGTGCGACCGGACACAAAGGGTGTTCTTAAAAAAAAAAAAGTATATTTACCACTATACACAAATTTTCTTTTGTAATTTATCTTGATTATAATATTATCTCTTATACCTAAAACTGGAGCACCAGGCTTAGAAATGTAACACTAGTGACTGGCACTGTTATGTGCAATCACTATGTATGTATTTACAGTTTTACATTTTAAGATTGTGATTGTGATATCACAGGATTTTCTCATTTCTGTAAAATACAGTGATTTCAGAACTGGTATATATTAGTGGTATGGTTTTGGGGGTGTGGGGGAGCTTGACCCTTTGCATAATGTTTTTCCCTTTTTATTGTTTCTGCATGTCCTTGGCTTTTAAGAACTGTTATCTTTAGTGATTGCATTTGTAAGTGCCAGTCACAAAAGAGTCACACTTTTGTAATGCAGCCCTAAAACTTCTACCTTCATGCTTCCAGTACGTATCCATTCATGAATCTAAAAAAAAAGTATTACCTTCCATTGACTGACTTACAAATGCAGGTTTCATAGCATGAATGGCTGTCTGCTTCTGTGTATCCTTCACAGGAAACTAACCTGCACTGCTGACTTCAGAAACAGGCAAATGTCTTCCTATTTGTAACAGTGATACCTCTTTTCCTTCACCTTACCATCAGGAAAACTGTTGACACACTCTCAGATGGACCTCCTCATTTTCAAGTCTGAATCCATACTGGCGACTGTAGGTAACATTGTGGTCAAGATAGAAGGGAGCATGACACACAGGTGAAAACTGTAAAGTAACTAAAGACCAGCTTCATTAAAAAGAACTCATTTGAAAAATATAAGAAGCTAAGTGAAGATAAGAAGTACTACTCTTAATCCTAGAAAGTTACAGAATAAAAACAGATCCATATACATTGTTTTTATTGGAGCTGCTCATAAAGAGTCTGGCATAATTTATGAGCTTTTGTATACGACACTAGTGAAATGAAATGCACAGTTTGTGTATATCACTTGGTGTCTGCTTTAGACTTTTTACTGCACATTTTTTTATTTTCCTCATACTTAAGATGAACAGAACTATGCATAAGAACATCATTCATACTATATTTATTCCAGCTTTATGCCATAATAAGCACAAGCTTTCATTTATTACAGAAAATGATGGAAATAAATAAATGCATGTACAATTGCACTACAAACCACTATATTTCAAAGTTTTACCTAGACAGAACTTTTTCATTTTTGAAAAATCTAGCTCGTGTCTTTTTGCCTTTTTTTTTTTTTTTTTTTTCATTTCCGTTCACTCTTGTACTCTTCTTGTTTATTGATGCTCTTTTCCAGCTGCTTTTGGCATCTGGCCAGCTTACCTTGCTACATACCAGGATTTTACTTCTTACCGAGCAACACACACACACACACACACACACACACACACACACACACACACACACACACACACACACACACACAAGTTTCTAGTATGAGTGGACGAAAGTGAAAGAAATGAACATTGGAATCCTTGAACTGAATTTGCCAAAAACATCTTGTTGAAAAGCACTTTTTAAAGTGCTTTTGTAGGGGGAAAGCCCCCTGCCTCCCCATGTAGGGGATAAAAGCTCCCCACACCCCTGAACTTATATATAACAACTCCAAGGTTACATGTACTTTTTAAAAATGAAGAAATTTCCCCCAACAAGCAATCACTTCTGACACAACTCACCAATAGTGATTTCCTATGGAGGAACTCCGATTGTCAGCCATTTAAACCTCAGTCAGTTGAGGCTTAAGTGTTCAAGCTTTGCCCACCAGTAGGATAACACACATGAACAGTCTATGTCAGGTATATGACTGTATGTATGAGCCAAATTTCTTTTCCTGGTCCCTGCCAGAGGACTGCTGGGATCAAGTTGTGATTGTGGGGGCTTCTGGAATTGATCCTTCCATGAGTTTTAGGAGAGGTGCCTTTTCCTGATTTGCTGTCCAGCTTTAAAGTCAGAAGACTGAAAAGCTGCCTGTTAACAGCATTACCTACTCCGATCTGAGTGTAGTATGCCACTTATACCTTACATGTACCCATATGGCAGGGTGATAGAGGAAGAGGGCTTCTAGACTATGAAGCTGTGACATTCTGTGGCCTCTCTGTCTCTCTTCCTGTTTATGGACAGAAAGCAAAATGCCACTAAATGGTCAGTTCCATTCTAACTAGTATCTCCCCATAGTAACCCAAGTATATTCTGAAATGCAGGTGTAGTGAGGTAGTGCAGAAACCATACCATACCAAGAGGATTCATAGCATCATGCAAAATCATGTAAAGGTACACTGTGCACTGTAGTTAGTACAAAGTCATGTAATTAGCATGATTCATACAGCAGTGCCAGGGTAATGATATGTGGCCACAGTCTGTGCAGAATGAGTGTAGATTGTGTGCAGATATGAACCATGCACAGAGAATGATTCAGATATACTAAGCTTGTCCTGCTGAGCACACACTGGGGACAAAAACGGTCTTACCGTGTCATACACTGGTGACAAAAAGGATGCAATGCTATCACCTGCAGAATTAAGAAACAGATAGAGGATTGGAGACAGTCAGGGTGTTTGCCATTCTTCGACAGATAGAATCCTAAGTAATCACATATGATATTAATATTGCATGCCATCCGTTTGCCAATGATTCTTACCTCCTAGTACAAAGGTCTGCTGTCCTTTGTCACTGAGTAGTTGATAGGCTCATGTATGTGTATAGCACTAATGGAGCCCATTCAAATAGAAAAAAAATAAGGGCATGGACTTAAAAATGTTTTGTTTAACAAAGTACCAGAATTACATGAAGAAGCAACTATATTCAGCAGCCACGGACAAGAGAAAATTTTTAAACATTTCTGTATCATTGCTTATGCATGTGGAAGACAGCTGCTTTGCATATCATTCATAATAAAGGAGAGCTCATCCTGTATTGTGGAATGTGTGAGCTTGTCATAATGCACTGTCTGTGCCATACTTCAACAGTGCTGAGTAGCAATCAATTTTGGCTTATTTTTGTGCATTAAAGCTGTTTACATTCCTTCCAAGCTGATGTGTTGTTCAGTCATTCTACACAGACCAAGAGCTTTATTCAGTGTGGCTAGTCTGTACTTGCTACCCTATAATTTATGTATCCACAGTCGGCATGCACTCTGAAGATTTTCCCTTTATTAGTCATACTTTACATGGACAGTTCCAGGTACATGACTGCATACTGGGACTTCCTGAGATGTTTACAGAATCATGTACTTTTATTCATGTTCAAACCCATGTGCCAAACATTTTTATGAATGCTAGTCACTTTGTTTTCAGGATGATTCAATAATTAGTTTTGAAAGATGAGTGCAGGATTCAGACAATATCTATGTTAGGTACTAAGCACAACTGTGTCATACTTTGGGTCAACTAAAGTCTGATTAAGTGTTTTTCCATCATATTCAGTCAAATAAACAAAACCCTAAAAATCTTCCTTCCTTGAGTCCTTATCCTCCTTTTATTTTTATTTATTTGATAATTGTGTATGTGGACTGGTCTAAATACCCTTTTACCCTATATCCCACATTCTTTGTGATTTAGAAATGCGTATCACATTGTGGCAGGTGAATTTTTTTTTTATGGTAAGTGGCCACACACAGGAAGGAGGGGTTAAGTGTGATTTTTCTAGGCCATGAAATAACACAGCCAGCATACTATGCACATTACTTTATAATGTCATGAAGGTGAGCAAAATTATTAAAATGAGGGCCATACTGAATGCAAATAATATGATGGTGCAGTTCAGAAATGTATACATTTTGTAAGACTATACATGACTACCAGAGTTGTTGAATGTTGTAAAATCCCAAGGGTACTGGTAAGAGACAAAGAAAACATGTATGGGTAGTTGCTGCATTAGTAGATACACATGTGCAAGGTCTATTCTCACAGTCTATAGCCACAGATGTAGAAGCTGTACCCCACTGTACTGCTGCGTCATCAGTGTGCACCAAACATATCATGCCCCCTATTTCACTGAAATAGTGCATTGCTACCATGCAGATAGAGGCACTATGCTGAAGTTAGATCTGATGTGTGTCCCTCCTATGCAAGTTTACAGGATGCATGGAATACCTATCCCTGTGTTCACCAAGTAATGTGTGGTGTTGAAGAGACTAGTTACAGGGACCTTTCAGCAACCAGTGGGGGACACAGTGGGTGTATACCAGGAATCTGCTTCATGGATGTCTCACCAATTCCTTGGTACCATGCTACAGCATGTGGGGAATCATATGTGATTCCTACACACCAAAGAGAAGAGAAGCAACACCATGCAGTCATTTTATGCGGTAGCCTGTTTCTCTGAGGTACTGAGAGCCATTGACTGCACCCATATTGAGAAAAAAGACCCTACATGGGGAACAGGGCAATGTATATCAATCATAATGGGTTCCTCTCCTTCAACTGATAGGTGGTCTGCAATGAAGAGGATAAGATATAAAATGAGTCTGCAGGCCCCCAGGCAGCACCAGTGATGCCCACATTTGGCACACATGCAACTTATATTATCGGTTTGTGTGGGGTGATTTTCCACAGGGCCATCTTACTGGGGATACCAGATATGTACTGGAGGCATGTCTAATAACACCAGCAAGAAACACATACCATAACAGAGAATGAAACAACTCTGTCCCATCACAGAGGAGAATTATTGCTGAACCTATGTTACTGCTTAAGACCTCTTCTACTGTTTAGATGTCTCTGCTGGTGCCCTATGACACTGAAATATTCAGTAAAATATTTGCAGCATATTCACTATTACACAACATGTTTCTACCCAAAGAGATACAACAGGAGAGAGATATTTGGGAAGAGGAAGTCCAGGATGCAGCAGTAAAGGAGGCCCCTGATAAGGAACCTACAGAGGGGGAATCACAGGAGATGACCATGTGTGCAGAATGGATGTAATACTCTTTGGCACTAGCTAAGAGGTAGCATGTGGTTCACAACTACTTTCCAGGTCAAACACAACATACAACAGTAGCAATGGTGCATGCAACAATGCAACCAAGCTATGCTATATCATGATAGATTATGGCTAAACTATGACTCAGACAATGGCTACCCAGGTAACAGAAGACTGAGGTTAGGGCACAGTTATCATCTTATGCATAAGTGAGGAGGGCCATAGTGACAAGAATCAACAAGGGGCAGTGTGTGCGTGCATGTGTGTGTGTGTGTGTGTGTGTGTGTGTGTGTGTGTGTGTGTGCGTGTGTTGTGTGTTTGTGCAAGGACGCATCTCTAGCAGAATACGTAGTAGTGTGCTAGGGTCTGATGAAGGGATCTAAGACACCTACAGGAGATATGTGCACCAACTGTGTATGTCCCAGCTGATTTGAGTGCCCTCTCTAGGGAAGGTCAGAGGCATGATCTACAGCATGGCAAAGGATGGAGTATTCCATGAGTGGCAATGACATCTGGCACTACTCATGGTCCTAGCATGAATACTCTATCTGTTGCTGCAGTCATGGTGCCCCATTGTGTCCTCAATACTAGACGGTGGTCTGGACGTGGGGGCACTATGTGACCTAGACCACACCCTCCCTTTTCATTGGGGGGCTTCCACCAGGTGTGGATGTAGACCAGCCACAAAAGGGAGGTGGCCACGATGAGTAGCTGCACAGGGACATCTGAAGCATACAGATTCCCTACACTGACCATCTGTTATGCTCCATAAATGGACTAGACTCAATTGCAGACTGAGGCATGCATCAGGACATTCCTTAAGATGTTAATGCAATCCTCCAATATTATCCACATAAGTCTTCTTATATGAATATGTGTGGAAGTAACTCCACCTCCCACCCCATTACCTAATCTGGACATACAGCACCATGGTATGAATGTTGTAAGAGACAGCCTGTAAATGCTACAGATCACTTAAAATCATACCCTCCTACAGTCCTCTCCAACACAGACAAGATATTTGTCTGCTGCAAACTGCCATAGGCCATTACCAGGCACTTAGTCAATGGAACTCTAGGCCCCCTCACCTGTAAAAATACACATACACTGTCCATCAAAGGAGGTATTTTGAAAAAGTATGCGAACATACCACTCACAGTGGTTACACCATGATGGACTGTGGACTACAAGGTGCATTGCAATGATGACCCTTGTAGACATATGTTACAAGTTTGGCTCTCTCCACACAATGGGAAAAAAGTGCAGCTAATGTGTGACTTCCCTCAGCAGATAATTCTGTACTACTCAAAGTCTTTGCAAATAGTAATGTCCACTGTATAACTATAATCTCTCCTTATAGCCTATACCGCTCAGCTGTACAGATTTTTGCAGAATGTCCAGATTTTTGCCTCATATTTTTGGTACATTTTTCATAAAATTATGTTTTTCTGGAAAATTAGTAGCAAATCATTAAAGATTGAAATTAGAAAATAATGACAGACATTTGAGTTTCAGACTTCATACCCTTCAGAAAATTCATGCTAATGCAAAACCTGTTATTCTATCAACTTTCTAAGTTTGTAAGAGCAGTATTTACAAATTGTCCCTCCTTTTGGGGCTCTTTCTCACCTATTTTATGGCTTTATCCAGATTTCTTACTGTGAGAGGTTGAGAGGTATGCTTATAGGACATGACAGCATATAGGACAGCATGTCAGTTACAGAGAATCAAACAGAACACTTCACATGAAATGGATATCAACACTGAGTATGACACACACACACACACACACACACACACACACACACACACACACACACACACACACACACACACACACACACACAGTCTTCAACTTAAAGCAGAACCTATGTCTCTGAAGTACTACAACACAAATCAAACCTTCCTATGAGACAATAACTTGTACATAGCAACATCTGCAAGTGTCATATAATGTCAGAAACCCTTGCCCTGTTCATATTAACCTAGACAGAATTCACCTGTTATTAACTACACCCACTAACCCACCCCTCTACCCCAGCACATTTGAAGTAGTTCAATGAACAAAAGACACCTGCAGCATATGTACAAATTACTAACAAATGTGCAGACCTCACTCCAGTAATTTATCTGATGTGAATTGTGAGTAGGTGTACATAGTTTCAGGTTCTCAGAGCTATAGTCCGCATGTTGCTTTGAAGCAAATTACATAGTGTGATGAGAAAACTAATGACCATGGTTGTTTTTTTATCATGCAACTTTGAGGCTCCTTATGCAGTCTTTGTGTTAATGACGTTAAAAAACAGAGCAACAATTTTTTTTTAAACATATGAGCACATTATCAAAGAGACAGTGTAAAATCAGTTTTCTTTAATGAACTGCATTGCAAAATTCTACTACTGAAAGTAATTCATTCTTGCTCATGAAAAAGGGAGATGTAAGATGATTGTCATCTTTAAGTTATTGATACCACTGAAATGTTGGCCATACAGTGTGGTTTTCTGTATACTAGGCAATTTCAAAAATCATATCTGATGAGGGATATTCAGAAAAATTGTGAGGGGATAATTCAAGCCTGAAAATAGGGACATTCCTCCAAAATAGGGACAGTTGAGAGGTGTGCGAGGAGTGGAGCTGCTGGTGCTTGCTTAATGCTATTCATTAGGCAGCTAGGTATGTTATCAGACCTCATGAATGAGGTATTCTTTGATTTGGAGAGTGCCCTCAGAACATGCTCATTTACGATGGCTGGTTATTTGATTCCATCAGAGATAAGTGGCTCTGGAATAAATGTCTCTGGGGAGAAACTGGCACTGAATTTATTTGACAGTATATTGACAATATCTACTGGATTGGAGTACTTAGTGCCAGTATGAATCAGCTTGGAGCAATGCTAGGTGTGATTTCTTATTTTCTGACATAACTAAAAGATTTGCAGTTGTCTTTGATTTCTGTAGCTAGTTTAAAACCGTAAGATGCCTTCCGTCTTCCTATGCCCATTTTTTAAGTTCTCATCTGTCTGCTTGATGTTCTTAATTTGGGAGGTCATTTGTTCAGCTGTATTGGTTTAAGAATATCTTTCTTTTATTACCTAGTTTATTAATGCTTGAGGACCACCATGCAGGTCTAATTTTAGACTATCACATTTACTTGATTCTTGTTGAGACTGTCGATTTGAAATGTCTATTTTTCTTTTAATTTTTTTCTTTTGATTTTTTTAAATTCACTAAGGACTACTTTACTTTGCTATAAAATCTGACTGAAAATTCAGCAATCCTCTCAAAATATTTCTCAGCAGGAAGTGCGAAAAGAGAAAATGGGTTCACCTTCCTTCTTCTAGCGTGCGGAAAAATAAAGAATCTGTATGTCATACTCAGAGGATCAAATTTTGGTACCTTGTCTTGATACAGACTCTGCAGATGAGGTGTCACTGCCTTTTGTTCCCACCCCATAATGCACCATTTGGAAAACTTTTTTTTCATGTATTTGGTGATCAGGTAAGCCTACTGGGCAAAGTATCCTTTTTTCCGAGGTAACTCAGAGCACTCTCTGGTTAGGTTACTGCTCAAAGTCCCACAGTAGACAACTGAGCATAGCTGGAATCAAACCCTGTACCCTGGGCTCAGGAAGCAGCTCATTAACAGCTCAGAGCTTTAGTCCTTTACATTACTAACCAGATAGTCTAGTTAAAATTCATTAGCCTTGAGACATGTCCATACTGAAGGAAAATTAAAATATGCCCAGCTGAAAAAGCTTGAGACTCCTAACTCTCTGACTATTCTTCCTAAAATGCCTGCCTTTGAGGATTTTTCTGTTTATGTTTTATGAGGGTCCAATTTTCAGACATATATTCTACATACATGATTGATTTTAGAGTGTCGAGAAACAATGTAAATACCTACATGAAATTCCATTTTTTAACCCTGTATTTGATCTAAAGAGTCCTGAGAGACAGATGCTCTTAGTACACTCTTGAATGACAAAGAAACTAGAATTATTAACTGCTTAGGTAAGAAGTATATGCAGCAGTACCTACTACACTTCATATCGGGACTTCATAGCTGTATAGTACAGCACGTGGGAGAAAGACTGAAACACGTTAATGACCCAATGACCTGTATGGTACAGCATGTGAGAGAAAGACTGAAACACGTTAATGAACTAGTGACCTGTATGGTACAGCACGTGGGAGAAAGACTGAAACACATTAATCAACTAGTGACCTGTATGGTACAGCACGTGGGAGAAAGACTGAAACACGTTAATGAACTAGTGACCTGTATGGTACAGCACATGGGAGAAAGACTGAAACATGTTAATGAACTAGTGACCTGTATGGTACAGCACATGGAAGAAAGACTGAAACACGTTAATGACCCAATGACCTGTATGGTACAGCACGTGGGAGAAAGACTGAAACACGTTAATGACCCAGCAACCTGTATGGTATAGCATGTGGAAGAAAGACTGAAACATGTTAATGACCCAACGACCTGTATAGTACAGCATGTGGGAGAAAGACTGAAACACGTTAATGACCCAACAACCTGTATGGTACAGCACGTGGGAGAAAGACTGAAACACGTTAATGAACTAGTGACCTGTATAGGTACAGCACGTGGGAGAAAGACTGAAACACGTTAATGAACTAGTGACCTGTATGGTACAGCATGTGGGAGAAAGACTGAAACACGTTAATGAACTAGTGACCTGTATGGTACAGCACGTGGGAGAAAGACTGAAACATGTTAATGACCCAATGACCTGTATGGTGCAGCATGTGGGAGAAAGACTGAAACATGTTAAAGACCCAACGACCTGTATGATACAGCACGTGGGAGAAAGACTGAAACACGTTAATGACCCAACGACCTGTATGGTACAGCATGTGGGAGAAAGACTGAAACATGTTAATGACCCAGTGACCTGTATGGTACAGCACGTGGGAGAAAGACTGAAACATGTTAATGAACTAGTGACCTGTATGGTACAGCTCATGGGAGAAAGACTGAAACACGTTAATGAACTAGTGACCTGTATGGTACAGCTCATGGGAGAAAGACTGAAACACGTTAATGACCCAACGACCTCTATGGTACAGCACGTGGGAGAAAGACTGAAACACGTTAATGAACTAGTGACCTGTATGATACAGCTCATGGGAGAAAGACTGAAACACGTCAATGACCCAATGACCTGTATAGTTCAGCACGTGGGAGAAAGATTGAAACACGTTAATGACCCAACGACCTGTATGGTACAGCATGTGGGAGAAAGACTGAAACACGTTAATGAACTAGTGACCTGTATGGTACAGCTCATGGGAGAAAGACTGAAACACATCAATGACCCAATGACCTGTATAGTTCAGAATGTGGGAGAAAGATTGAAACACGTTAATGACCCAACGACCTGTATGGTACAGCACATGGGATAAAGACTGAAACACATTAATGACCCAAGGACCTGTATAGTTCAGCATGTGGGAGAAAGACTTAAACATGTTAATGACCCAATGACCTGTATGGTACAGTACATGGCAGAAAGACTGAAACACGTTAATGACCTAATGACCTGTATAGTTCAGCATGTGGGAGAAAGATTGAAACACGTTAATGACCTAATGACCTGTAGGGTACAGCACATGGGAGAAAGACTGAAACACGTTAAAGACCCAGCAACCTGTATAATTCAGCATGTGGGAGAAAGACTGAAACACGTTAATGCCCAATGACCTGATGGTACAGCACGTGGGAGAAAGACTGAAACACTTTAATGACCCAATGATCTGTATGGTACAGCATGCTGGAGAAAGACTGAAGCAAATTACTGATCCAATGACCTGTATGGTACAGCACGTGGGAGAAAGACTGAAACACGTTAATGACCCAACGACCTGTATGGTACAGCATGTGGGAGAAAGACTGAAACACGTTAATGACTCAATGATCTGTATCTTACAGCATGTGGGAGAAAGACTGAAACACTTTAATGACCCATTGACCTGTATGGTACAGCATGCTGGAGAAAGACTGAAGTAAATTACTGATCCAATGACCTGTATGGTGCAGCACGTGGGAGAAAGATTGAAACACGTTAATGACCCAATGATCTGTATGTTACAGCATGTGGGAAAAAGACTGAAACACGTTAATGACCCAGCTCAAGACAAGGAGAAGATATGTAAATTGACACAAATATCTGACAAGTTTGGTCCTCATTTCTTTTAAATGCAAACGTGTTTCCTTTGAGCTTGTGAATTTTTTATAGCACAAACACTGGCTTAGAAGTATTCTGTAAGGAATTTAACTGTCTGTTTTCTGCCTGATAACAGCTGTAAAGTAGCAAGCGAAGTCCATTTGCTATGATTTGCCTATTGAGAAAGTGGTAAATAATACAAATTTATTTATTTATTTACATTTGATTACTGGGAAAGTCCGACTGGGTATCAACCCATTTTCAGCGGAGGCTCCAAATAATTACAAAACATTTTAAGAAGAACCATTTTACAATCTTCAAAAATAAAACAGAAACATCTACAGTTTAAATAATTATAACAAATTAGACATAATATAAAAACATTAGTTAAGGATCAATACAAGTTATATGATAATTATTAAATATTTAGAGAAATTGTAGACAGTGTGTGCAGAAAGGTAGGTTAGTCTAATAGAAACAGGAATTGCAATATGAAGTGAGAGGGGAAAACTAGCTTATGGTATATTTAGACAGAAATTCAGGGAAGAGAATTTGATAGAAATAAGTGAAGAAGGGAGAGTAAGGAGGCACAAGGAATTAAAATGTACTTGTTCACATTTAGTGATGTAGTTTATTCTGGTTTTAAGCAACAACAGAGCCAGGTTTTAGCTAGGAAGTCTTTCAGAGTGGTTTTCAAAGATGGGAGGGTATTGACATCAAGGATACAGGTAAAGCGTTCTAGGCCTTATTAGCCTTGTACAGAAAATACCAAACAGAGTTGATAAGTTTGTATAAGTGCAGGAGTTTTGGGTCACTGGATCATAATGGCTGACTGGGATCACAGAATGAATTTTAGTGCTGGACAGCAGATGGATTCTGGATAATTTTATAGGTGGTAAGAACCTGTGTATATGTTAGTTGATGAGGTAGTTCTAACCAATTTAGACTTTTTGGTGCTATTGGTTCTTCTGAAAGGGGTATTTGCTGCAAATTTAGCATCTTTGTTATAGCATTGTTCAGGTTTTAATTTTTGTGAAGCCTTGATGTTAGTAAGGATGGGAGCACCATAAAGAAGTGTTGGGAGGAGATAGGTAGTGGCAAGTGTAGTTTTAGTTGCATCATTGAGAAAGTTTTTGGCTCTCTAAAGCATCTGTAGGTTTTGATGAGTTTTTCTTATGCAATTTTGTATATGGAGGTTGAATGAAAGATTATCATCTACTGTCACCCCTAATAATGAGAAGTGACTTCAATGGTTGCATTATCAAGATAGAGGACTTTAAATTTGATTAATATTATTAATGTTTTTTATTTTAATAAAATTGGATGTAAAGTTTTAAACATCGTTTGGATTTACTTTATGGAGCACTAGAATGTTGTGGGTGGCCGCCAAGCTGCTGACGAGTCATCTTTTGTTTTTTTCTACTTAAAGGAAATGCAAAGAAGAGCTGATTTAAAAAAAAGAGTGGTACAACAATATTCCACAGAGTAACTGAGAGTAAGGATACATTTTAGGGTATTATTAAAGAGTAGGGCAAAGGTACGGCAAGTTTGTAGGAAAAAGGGTGTACGTTCAGAATATGAAGGAAAAAAAACTCCTTGAGCCATTTCATTAGTAAGGTATTAGAAGCAACCATTTTACTGCATCCTTTGCAAAATGTCCAAGTTTGGCTATGCATAGTAAAGATGTGAAGTATTTTTATGTCATGCAGACATGAAACTGCTTTAGCACATTCTAGGATATACTATATGATCATCAGTCGATTGCAGAATATTGAACTACTCATTCATACTGATGGATCATTTTGAGCATGTGTTCTTATACTACAGTCTTCTTAATGCTTTTGTGTTGTGGCATGTTATTTAAGCAGATCAGCTTAGTGTAATTTAATTTATTGAGTTTAGATGTGGCATTATTCTGTCCAGAAAAGCACATTTAAGTTTTGCAGTAATGTGGTAATATATTTGTGTAGTTGTTGTCACCTCTTCAGCTGTGCATCTTGACAAAGGAACCAGGATCTCACAGTATAACAATAAACCCATATAATGTTATAATTTCATTTCCAGTAATAGTTCCAGTACTGGTCATTTGTAATAACTGTGGCTTTCGTGCATTCATGCCTGAGGTTATTTTTCTGCAATTTAACATTCTGTAACCATCAAAAGTTTACACATTAATTTGTTTGGACTATGCAGGGATTTCTTTTCTGTAATAAGTATTTCTTAAGTATAGCTATAATTGTTTTTATAGATGGACATAGCTTAGCATGTGTTATTTAATCACAACAGTACTTTTGTATTCTTGCTGATAAAGTTAGCTGCTTCCATATCATGCAGGAGGGTCATGGATCACCAAGCTCCTCTGAGTACCTGTTCTGTACTATTGACTACTATTGGTAGTCAGTCTGCATTTGACCTGTGGTACTGCTATGTGATACATATAGCATACTTGGCTAAACAAATTTGTTTTAGAATACATGTGATTTTTGCATAGTGCTTACCAATGTCATTTTTCACAGCTGCTGACCTTTTGTAAATATCCCATCTAGCAATAGAAAAGGAGTTCATGTACAATACTATGCATATTATGGTTTTCTGTTTTAAGCTTATGTTTTATAATGGCAAAGGTTCTTGGATATATTGTGCGGTAACATATACAAGAAGGAAATGGCTCACCAGAGGAATAAATCCCTCTCTAGTGTAAACAAACAAATTACAAATCTTGTCATGTCCTCCAAAGCTAATTATAAAGCAAAAATAGCCTCCCTAGCTAAGGATAATCACAGGGCATTCTTTATGTTTAGAATCTAAAAGGGAATACCCAGCTATGTGCTGAACAGGTTGTGGATGGCACCACCCATACTCAGCTGAAGGTAATAGCCAACCTACTAGCTGACAAATTTCGAGAAAACGTCACCCCCTCCCGTTCCTTCCATTCATCCCCCAAAGTATACCTACCACTATTCCTCAGCCTATTATCTCAAGAGAGCAGGTCATCTCGGCACTCTCCATTGCCAGAAACATGGCATCAATGGGACCAGACAACATCACAGGTTGTCTTTTAAACAACTTAAAACATGACTTAGCAGATCCACTTGGATCCTTCTATGTGGCACATCTTTTAGGAACGGAGGGCAGCAACAGTAATCCCTCTGCACAAAGGGGGACCTTCAATCAACCTTGGGAATTATAGGCCCATAAGCTTGACTAACCTTATCTGCAAGGCCATGAAAAGAATCATTATGGAGCTTATTAACAAGAACTTAGGTAATCTCAGAACTCTGGACCCAACCTAGTTTGGATTCGTTAAAGGTAAATCATGAATATTAAACATGGTTGACATCTTCAGGACAGTCACCAAGGCCCTGGACAAGGGAAATACAGTGCATACCACCTATCTTGACCTAGTCAAGGCATTTGATACAATCCCCCACTCAGGTGGTTATAGAGAAACTCCCCCAATTGGAAATTAAACCAGATGGGTAGTCAACTGCCTCACCGACAGGACACATACTCTCAATTGGGTGACTTCACCTCTAGAGAAAGACCAGTTAGCAGTGGTGTACCACAGGGTTCTGTGCTGGGCTATTTGGAATTTATTTCTTAGAAGTCCAGGCAAACTTGGATGGCCTGAGGCTGAACAAGTTCGCTGATGATTGCAAACTGGGAACAATCATTGGGTCCCCAAACAATGTTAATATACTGCAGACAGGGTTAATGTAGACAAATGATTGGTGCCAAAGCCATGGATTAAAGGTAAATGAAAAAAAAAATGTATTATTATTCCTTTTGGGAAAGGTGACATTCCTGCTAATTACATTATAGACAGCACGTGATCTGGGTACTCAAGTTGATAGCAATCTGAACTTTGACCACCACGTATCCACAGTAAGGAAATCCTTCTATGTGGCACATCTAATAAGTAAAGGCATCACATCTAAATTTAAGGATGTTCTAATTCCATTATACTTGGCACTCATCAGACCAATAATTGAGTATCTCAGCAGACACCTGCAATAATTGGAGAGACCACACAAGTTTCTCACCAAGAAATTACAGGGTAGACAAAACAAGTCTTACATGGAAAGACAGAAAGCCCTGTCACTGTATTCTGTCTCCTATAGGTTGCTAAGCGGTGACCTGTGCCTGGCTTACAGGGTAGTCTCTGACCTGGTCCTGATGGAAATGCTTCACATTCATAAATCAAACTGCATGAGGGTCACTCACTCACTCCAGGGATCTTAACCTAGCCTCTGACATGAACAGGTCATGCTGGAGAGATAGATAATTTCCCAGAGACTGACACTTCTCTTGAACAAGCTTCTAATTTATGTGAAACAGAACCCCTCCCTGACCCTCTTTAGAAGTAACCTAGATCAATGGATGAGTGACCGCAAATTCATTCCTGTGATGGTGCCCATGTCCTTCTTGGACAGAGGAATTGAGTATTAACTACCATAGACCCTTACCTCTGTGAACTTCACGAACCTAACCACAGACAGTTAGGGCAACTCACAATAAATATGGCTAGGCTTGTAAGGGCTCTAAAGCTGTTTGCCTGGTAACCTCCTATGAACCAATGAACCTGTGAGTCACATTGTTGCCATTAGAGTACAAATACTGCATGGAAATATACTGATGATGAATAAGTATTCCTTTTGGCAGTATTACTGTAGTAATTTGGCATGAATGCATGTGACAGGAAATTGCACAGGGTTAACCACATGATGGTGAAGTCACTTATTGCAGCTGTAATATTTTATTTATTGCTTTACATGGTGAGAGCTATACCCAATGATGTTTTGAAAGAAGCATTCTAATAATGTTAGGTCACAGCAAGGCTGCTGTATTTGACTGAAAGTTTATGTTAAGAAATGTCTGTAACTACCTTGAAAGCAGTTAAACTGGGATTAAGGACAGCTGAAGAAGTAAATGCATGTCATTAATACTGCAAGTCATCATGATATAAGGCAAAGTGACTCACTTAATGTGAATACCTGTGGAATTCTGCTATCTTACACTTTACTGATCACCACCCTCCACTAACATTTGTGTTGCTGTGCAGGCCTCTTGATTTAATTTGTCCACATTGGAACTTTTCTTGGTTAGTTTCTTTATTCTGGAAACCATCTTATGTAAAATTTGCTTTTCCTATATCCTGTAGATGCAGAGTCATTATTTTTATGTGTTTGTAGTTATAATGCAGTGTATCTTAGTCACTATTATTGTGAAATAAAAAGAAAGAGTATTCTCTGGTTATGTGTGCCTCTCTCTCTCTCTCATTTTCTGTTAAAGTAGGACCTACTTGGCTTATGTATAACCTGGATGTCTTGGGTATATATTGATACCTATAATCAATCTGATTTGAGTCATAAACCATTAAGTTCAGGATGTCAGCAGCAGCAGGACTGATCACTCTCTAAACAGCCAAAACTCGACCAAAAGTCAGAAATAACTGTTTACTATGGTCATGCCTTTTCTTCAGCAGTTAGGACAACCCCGTACTTAGAAATACTTAAGCACAAAGGTATGAGGGGTCAGTATATAAGTAAGAGTGTAAATGGCTTTGTCTCCTATGTGGCGCATATTGAGAAAATGTTCCAGTGTGTTTATTAGCATGGTGGTATGTATGTGTCCTTGTGTGTATATGTGGTACATAATTCTACACAGTGTTGGTGTTGTGTACTGTTGGTGTGTTTGTTTTTCAATGTGCAATCTCAACAAATGCTGATTTAGTGAATTGAATTTCATCAATCGGAAGAAAGCCAGTAGCAATACTTCTTCTGTCAGCTTTCTGATTCTTTAATGTTTTTGTTTTAATATGCTGATTTTGCTTTGAGAATGCTTGAAGTCACACATGCAAAGTACATCACAGTATTTTTTAGTTACTTATTATTATTAATTATTGTTATTGTAGTTTACTTTTTAGATAGGTTTGGCTAAAATCCATTGGCATTACTGAATATTCTGGTGTGCAGCCATGATTTTTAAAACTGCGCATCCATTTCTAGATTATCGCTCAGATAATTTGCTTATCATTTGATAGGCACAATTGAAGACCCATTTGTCGAGGACTGTTCAGTCAGGTTCTACGAACCAAGCAGAACTTTAGAACTCTTGTTTATTTATTTATTTTTTTGTGGGAGGCCATTCACCATATTCTCCACTCTACTGTCTAGTGCAATTAACCCTCTTTGAGGTCACCAAACCTGAGAGTAAGTTATAAAAAAAGAGATGTTCCATTTGGTCTTCAGTGACTCAGTCCATATTGTATCAACTATATAACTTTATTTTATTAGTTCTGTTGGTAAAACTAATTTGTTGACAATAGTAGTAAAGTTAAGGTTGGAGGAAGTGAATCAAACCCACCATCCTTACTCTGCCGATTGGTGCAGACTGGGTCCCATATGGAGGTACCCATAATGATCAGAATCTCTACAGAAGGGTACCACAAGGAGGTGACATGGGTCACCAGAAGTGAAAGAAGTAACTCCTGATAAGGCATCACATTCTTTCTTCAGGGTAAACCTAGAAGATGTAAGGGATTTAGGTGTTAGATCCCTGTTTGGTAGCAGGTCTAAAAGGGACAATGGGTAATGTTTTTCTGTGGGGCTACTTATTTATGCCATGCTTTAGTGTAGAGAGCACTCCAGCATGGATTTCAATATATAGTGAAACACCTGGCACAACTCTTAAGGCTTTGGCTTCACTGGGGACTGGGAATCCATTTGAGGGAGGGGGTGCAGACCTCTTTTATCATAATGGCCTGCATCTGCATGGCAGGACAGCATGAATCCTTAGTTAAAGGTTTACATGTTTCATCAGTAAGCATTTAAGCTAGCTAATAGTGAGGCACAAAAAGCATCAGGGAAAGCACGACCATTTCCCTTAAAAAGGTTGTGGATAATGTGCCATTAAATAAATGAGGGGTGGGAGGGATATGTACTCGATATTAATAATGCAGTAAAACTTGCCAGACAGCAGAATGGATAAGCACCAGTGCCCACTATCTAGGCAAAAGCTGTCTTATGTAGCCCAGAAGGTTACATCTATTTGCTACTCTTGAGCTTCAGCATGTACTTCTGGGTCTGGTTTCTTCAAGTTTCTGTTGCAGCCTATGTGGGTCTGAACAAGTCACATAACCAGCAGGTGCCTGCAGTCTCCCCTATACAGGTGCACTTATGTCTAGTGGGATTACCTGCTTAACAAATGAACAAAATGAAAATAAAAGTAAAAATGAAATGTAGTGACTTTGATAGGAAAACTGTGTTTCCATATTGTAGTGGTAAAGGAAATGTACACAGAGAACTGTGGTTTGAATATAAATGCACCAAAATATATAATTAAGGCACTGGGATAATAAATGAAAAATAAAAAAAGAAGGGGTAACCCTATATGAAGTAAACAACTCAAAGCAGCAGAATAGATGAATAAACATGGAGGTGAGGAAACACTTGACATCCCACTGGAGACTTAAAGTGGTGGCATAGTCCCCATGGGTTTGAATATAAAACAGCTCCTTATGATGCAAAAAGCAGGTAATAAAACATCAGATTGTATCCTTCAGATGGTGAAGGAAATTGAAGTAATTCTGATAGATGACTTTAATATGCTTGATACTAATTGGATCACTTTAGCTGAAGTCACACCCAAGAATGGGGTCATTCTTTATACCTTACAAGGAGCAGGTCTCAGAGTATAAGAACTAATGCCTTCTTATAGGTTCATGGGTAAGTACTAGGCTAGTTGCTCTTGTGGGCCATTTTAAGCCTGTCCAGTTTCCCATTTTGTGCTCAAAATAACTTATCCCATATGGTTACAGATTTGCCTTACCTATCCCATGGCTGATGACTACATATTACCCTTATGAGAATAACTGAAACCATACCATAGATAATTTGAGGGGACCCATGCATGAGATAAATTATTTAGGAACTGCCATTAGTAGCAGAGGGGGCAGTCCTGGGATAAATTTTCTGTTTCCCATCCATAGATCTAAGTTTTGCTTAAATATGAAGAGGGATGAACTTTGTTTTATGTGGCTGGGGAGGCTGTTCCACAAGAGTGGTATCCTCTGGGAGATATACCTGTCCCTGCAAACCACTCTGTTGATGTGGGTAGAAGATGTTTTGATCCCCAACTGAGTATTTCTGATGCCATTTGACTTGCTGATGTGCAGTAAATCCATCAGTAATGGGTCAGAGGATATCTTGTATGCCAGACACAAGTTGCCTCTTAGTAGTCTGTAGGATACTGAATATAGTGACAGGGCTTTGAGTTGATCTATGTAGGACATTTTGTTTAGGCCTTGTATTCTTTTGGTAAGGTATCTCTGCGGGCATTCCAGTTGTTGCATGTGTCTGGACAGATACATGGTAAAGGAGACATTGTATTCAATGACTGGTCTAATGAGGGCTGAGTAAAAGGGGACAATGACATCCATAAATCTAGACACAATCCCTTTTTTAATAAGCTGTGGAATATAAAAGGGCTTAATTACAACAATAGGCACATGTTGTTCAAAAGTTAGATCACTGTCCACATAAGTTCCCAAATCCTGAACAAACGGGTTAATTCTTAGGGGCATATTGTCACTGTGGAAGTCCATATGGTAGATGACTTCCAAAGGTACAGTAGTACATTTTTTGACATTTAGTTTCAGCCATAATTTTGGCCCCAGTTATTTATTTGAAACAAACCTTCCTGCAGAATGGCTAAGTCATCTGGGGATTCAATGACTGCTCCTAGCTTGCACTCATTTGCAAACATAGTCAGACAAAGCTCTTTGGTATTGACTTTTACTTCAGAAAAGTAGATGCCAAACAGGAGATGTCCCAGCACATAACCCTGGGGAACTCCAGTGGTGACTGATCTCTTTTCAAGGTAACTTCCCTTATATTGATTATTTGCATCCTATCTGTAAGACAGTTGGCAATCCCGTGGGTGGCTTTGGGGTTTATTGCTAGTTTGTTTAGCTTTTTTACTATGCCTGAGTGGGGAATTGTCTCAAAAGCTTTGGTGAGGCTGAGGTACTTGGTGTGTACTAGTAAAAGAGCAGTGTTGGATTTGGTGTTCTCAGATGTGAAGAAGAGAGTAGGATCTTAGATCTGTCCTTGGCAGCCACATGGAAGCCCTCTGAACAGTGTTGTTTCAAACAGTTTAACTGCAAACTTTGTCAATCAAATGTGAAATTCCTCAGCTTTGGTTAGTAGATTTTTCACAAGCTTGGGTAATATCTCAGACAAGTCTAGCAGGCAGGTATGAATAAGAATGTACACTAGAGAGGCAATGTGGTTAAGGATGGCACCTTTTCAGAAGGCCAAAGTGAAATATAAGAAAAGTATAAGAAGTAATGAAGCAAATGTTATATGAGCTTCAGTAGCAGGCATATGTTTCGGTACAAGTGAGATCTCTTTTCTTGCACTTGCTGGTGTTCAGATTCATTCTCCAGCACCAGAGCAGATGTCCACGTTGGTTTTACTGTTCACTTTAGTGTCTTACTACGTCAGCAGTGTGCTATCAGAAATGCAGCAGCACAGGAGATGGGATGTTAGTATTCCTAAAATGATGCTCCAAATACTGCCTAGATTTGGAATATTATAAACTGACAAGCAGAAGTCCCTGATCCTTAGTGTTGGTACTCAGGCATCTGGAGTGGAATCTGCTGCTATTGAACTTTTATTTACTTTGCTGGGCATTATCTTTTTTCCATCACTCCTTTGTTATGCAATTTCCTAGCTATTACTTTTGGGACAAGCTTTGAATAAATGTTGATGGGATAGACTGTCATGACTAGTGAACCTTTAGAAATTTGAACGGCTAAGGATCAGGCATCCACGAATCAAAGTTGGTCCTTTGAACAACTATTTCACTTCTGGCTTTTGACATTAATTATTCCAAATTATCTCTGCTTGTTATAAAAAGTGACTCAAATTATGGAGCCCTTTCAAAACATTTTTCCTCAGGGACTGCTAAAAAGACAAAGAAGGATTAATTACCATCTTCTAGCTCTCAGCAAAATAAAACAAACTGACTCATGGGATCAAATTCTTCTCTCGTAGTCTTGGTATACACTCTGCAGATGAGTGGTCACTTTATTTTGGCTGTGCCAAGAAAATGTGCCCTCTAAGGAACATTAATTAATTAGAGAAAAAATTTTATATGTCACTGTTTCAGACGTAATTCTTTGTCTCATTCTTATACTTGCTGTTGAGTACTTCCATGTTTATCTTTCATGAAAGCCTGAATCTCAGCCATAATTTCCAACAAAACATGATAGATTTTAAAGGGCTAAGAAGCAAAGTAAATGTGAAAATTCTGTTGTTGACTTTGTTTTAATTGATGTAGCTATTCTTAAGGGGTCTAAAAGACAGCTGCTATCTGCTCAGTACTAGCATGCTTAACTACTTTGATGACAGGAGTACGCAGCAGGTGTACTATACATTAGGGTTAACTATTAGCCATAGATGGTAGAGCAGCAGGAAGGAAGCTTGAAACAAGTTTAATGGCATAGTTCAAGGCATTGCTCATATTTTCATTAAGGAAAAGATTTCTAAATTAACCAAAGGCACTAACAAGTTGGCCACTCATTGTTTTGAAATGCATTGCAGTTTCTTTGAATTTATCTTTTTTATATGACCAACATTGATTTTGAAGTATTTTCTTAAGTAATTTGTCTGCTTCTTTTCTGTCTGATAACAGTTGTAATGTAATAAGTAGATACCACTTGTCATGATTTGCCTGTTAAGGAATTGGGAAATTATATAAATATTTTAGTAAATATCAAATAATATGAGGAATGGTGTTGTAGCACTGAGTGAAGAAAGCAAAGCTGGAGGTAGGTCTATTAAGATGAACTGTAATGAATGACTGCTTTAAAGAAAGAGTGTTTGGTGTAACACGCTGCAGAATAACTGCGAATGTGGATACATGTTAGAGTATTACTGAGCACAGGGGTGAAGGTACAACAAACTTGTTGGAAAAAGAGTGAACCTTTAATTTATGAAGAAAAAAATTGCTTGAGCAATTTCATCCATAAGGCATTAGAAACAACGTCATTGCATCCTGTGCAGTATTTCTGAATTTAGGTGTTCATAGTAAGTATATGACATGCATTTATCTCATGCAGATATGAAACTACTTTGCCACATTCCGAAGCTATACTGTCATGAGTATGTTGCATAATATTTAAACAGTGCATTTCATCATATAGATGGGTAATAATATATATGCTTTCTTATTAGTGTTCAGGCTTTATGTTGTGGTATGTTATGCAAGCAGACAAGCCAAAGAGAATTTAATTTATTAAGTTTTGATGTGCCATTGCTTTGTCCAGTGTAGTGCTTTTAAGTTGTGCAATAAAACTAGAATGAAGTAATATATTTCTGCACGCTTTACCACCTCATCAGCTGTACATCTTGACTAAGGAACCGGAATCTCACAGCACAACATTTAATAAACTCATAGGATGGCATGACTAAACGTCCTTCAGTAGTACCAACACAACCTTGCATAGTAACTGAAGAAAATGTCTTTCAAGCATTCATGGCTGAATATGTCTTTTCTATCGCTTTACACTTTCAGACCATCAAAGTAGACACATTAATCTATCTAGAGTGATTCCACTTTGAAATTGCACACTTTAATCTTTCTGGAGTGATTCACTTGGAAAGTTACATTCTCATATGTAGCTGTAACTGCTTTTAGATATGGACATGGCATAGCATGTGTTATTTACATCACAGCAGTAAAAGCATATTCCAGCCAGTAAAGATAGCTGATGCCATACAGTGCAGGTATGGGGTCAGGGATCTCAACAAATCATCCTTTTTCTGGTTTAAACACTATGGACAGTCTACTATTTGCCCTGCATTACTATTATGCGGTATATGTAGTATGCATGGCTGTTGTTTCAGAATACATGTGATTTGTATGTAGTGTTACCAATGTCATGTGAGCTGCTGGCATTTTGTAAAGAAAGTAGAAATCTCTAAAAAATTAGCTGTTCTTAGTACTTCATGCGTGATATAGAGTATATTATGGTTTTCTCTTTCCAAAGATTTTATAATTGCATGTATTTTGCAGTTGTTATCCAGTAATGTACAAAGATGTTTGAATCACAGCCTTGCCATCGGAGTCCAAACACTGCTGTTTAATGATGCTTTGAAAGACATATTCCAATTACGTTAAGTCAGAGCAAAACTAATATATTTGTTTGTAGGTTTATGTTAAGGAGAATCTGTAGCTGCCTTGAAAGTATATAAACTGGGTTTAAGAGTTAATTTCAGGTTGTTAGAAGTAATTATGAATGTAGTGAACACTCTTTCTTAGGGAGTATTTAAGTAAACAGTATGAAGTCTCAGCAACTACATAAATGTGTGAATAGATTTGCCTCCTACATTTCATGTATGTGTGACTGTTAACAGTATGTCTGTTAGTGTGTTGATGTGTTTATGCACTATTGATGCAGTGTGCTGTTGGTTTGTTTGCTTTTAAATGTGTGATTTCATAAAAGCTGATGCGATTTTCATTAACTAGTAGACAACCCACAGTAATCATTTAATTAATTCATCCCTTACAGCTTTCTTATTCCTTGAATTTTGTTTTATCTTTATGTGCTGATTTTGCTTTGTGAATGCTTAAACTCACACTTGCATAACTGTATCTTTTTTTAAATTCTTATTACTTTTATTATTATATTATTTTTACTTTTTACTTTTTAGAAAGTTGCAGCTAGAATCCATCAGTGTGGCATTACTGATTATTTTGGGGTGCAGCCAGTATTTTTGGAACTGTACATAAGTTTTCATGCTGTTCCCACACAGTTGCTCTTACCATTTAATTGGCTCTGCTGAAGACCTATTTGCTGAGACTGTTCATTTAAGTTCTGCTAACCATACAGAACTTCTGAAATCTATGTTTTCTGTAACAGACAACTTTGCCATAGATCTCATGAAAGAGAAGAAGTCCCTCCATCCCCCTGTCTGTGGGCCATCAAACCTCAGTTGTAAGTTGTAAAAAATTTTGGTCTTTAATGAATAATTTTATATTGAATCAACCATATACCAAGGGATTCAATAAACTCTGTGTAGGCTTCGCGCAAAACCAACATGGAGTTTACATGTTAGAGCAATGAGCAGTATCGCTAATCATATGCATGCTGTACATACTGCTTACATGAATATAAGCAATGGTTTCATGGCCAAGAACAATGTCATCAGCCAGGAAACCATGCAAAGCAGCACAAACACAGAAAGAAGATGCACTCAGGTTTTCTTACACGCAAGCTTGCTTAGCGAGATTGCGAGGACAGCTACAAAGACTAATAGGGTTGAAAATACTGCAATATCAGCAGTAATAACACACTAAAGAAAAGTATACTCAGTGGAATATACACTAACAAATTATCTGAAGAATGAAATTGTGGAAGGGGATTAAAGGAGAAGGGCGAATACAAAATGCAACATACACCAGGCAGGGAAAGTGTGCTGATGAAAATGGGCAGAGACGTGAATGACAGGAATAAATAAAGAGTAAGAAGGCATGGTAAATATGTCAATGCCCCCAAAACAGGATATGTCAATCACTCCCAGCACAAGTCAGTAGCATAATATTAAGCACATATGTAGATAACACAGTACGTACTGCTGTTTACATCTCCTCAGCAAGTATATCATGATATAAATACACAGTAGTATATATGTGACATTCACACAAGGTTACATGTCAGTGGTGGTGAATGGTTGTGATATAAACATCAGTGACATGCTCGGTTAAATCTGTCTAGGCTTATATGGGCTTTTGAGCTGCTGGCCTAGTACTCTCCTTTGAACCTATGAACCTATGAAGTGCAATTGTAGCCTTGTTACAGCTATAGTGTGACTATACTGCATCACCAACATACCAGAATATCACATCAGTATTGCTATGTTTTTAGCCTTAGAGTGGGCAGAAATTACCTGCTGTCTTGTGATAGTAGGCTGAAGAATGGTGGCAGGTATACTTTGGGTGATGGCTGGTGTGGAAAGGGGGTTGAAGTTTGATCCAAATCTATCAGCTAGTAGGTTATCTATTTCCTTTTGATGAGTATGGGTGGTGCCATCCACAACCAGCTCTATTCATAGCTGGGTATTCCCCCTTAAGATTTCAGCTGTAGTTACAAAATGCTTTGTGATATCACCTCTAAATGCAACATTGGGTATGAATCACATGCAACACAGTGGAACTGTTAACACAGTCATAGGTTCATAGGTAGGTACTAGGCTATCAGCCCAAGGGCCTACGTAAGCCTAACCAGCAAGGTACCATAGCTTACGCCACCCAAGAAAGTTATTTTCCTGTGCCACTGTCCAGCACAGACACCAAGTGTGATCCGGTGTATTTCCTTATTTCCATCCACTTATCCATTTTTCTTGAAGAGTGCTAATGAAGAACTTTGCTTGACAAGATGGGTAGCTTGTTTCAGAGTATAGGAAGTCTCTGGGACAGGAATCTATCCCTCCAGCATGTCCTGTTTATTGTGGTGACAAGGTTTAGATCCCTAGAGCGTGTAGCTTGGAGGGCTAGGAATTTCTTTAGGTGTAGCATGTCCAACAGTTCTGGGTTTGACATAGCTTTATATGTTAGGCAGAGATCACCTCGAAGTAGGCGATATGCTATGGAGTAAAGCTGGAGGTTTTTTTTTTGTCATACAAATAAAACTGTCTCATGTCATTACATCACTTGTACATCTTATGCCTATATATTTATCAGTGGAAATGTGTGGGTGATGGCCCTGACACCATATATGTACACATTACAACTGATGTGGATGCAGTTCATATCGAACAGTTAATGACACAACTGTTAACAGTCCCACAGTGCTGTTGTGGAACACCTGAATAATCCTTTTGAATAGCAACACAACTGGGCATACAATGAATTCCCCAAGGTTGCAAGTAAATCTGAACATGTCATATGTCTGTGTATACAACAGCATTACAACATGTGGATGAACTGAACCCAAGAAAAACTTTGCACGTAAGGCAGGTGCACCAGGCCAGAAAAATGCACGTAAAGTTAAAAAATAGAGGCTAGCACCTTGAGAGTGAAACTCGATTTAATGCAAATAGTAAGAAATCAGACTGGTTTTGGCAGTCTTTGCCTTCATCAGTGATTATCATCGATCTCAGAAATTGCTTCATTTTATACATCCAGCTTAAAATTGTCAATCAGACATTTAAAGGGACAGTACTTAAATAACTATATGCAATCCAAAGGAATATATCAAAAATATAACAAAAGTATATTCAAAAATATATTCAAAAAAATGTATATCAACCAAAAATTACAAATGGTCATTAAGACCTGGGGAGAATAATGCCCCTAGCTTAACTATCCAGCTTGTATCTTTGTCATTTAGTATACTGTGCCACCCTAGTTTGTGTGATTTATCTCCCCATATTTTGTCAATAATGCAAAAATGAAAGGTGGCTGTTTTATGAACACATACATGTCTATGCAATGCATTAGTCATACGTCTGTTCCTAATGTCACCTAAGTGCTCAGACATCCTTATTCTGAATGGCCTAGACGTCTGCCCAACATAAAATGAGGAACAGGAGCAGGTGGCCAAATAGACCACCCAGTCTGTTCCACAACTGGCAAAATGTTTTATACTATACACTAATTTGGTGTTCATACTAGAAAACTCCTTGGATTTTGGCATATATTTACAAAAGGAGCAGTGTCCACAGGAGAATGATCCCACCAGTTTATCTCCTGTGATAGTTAATTGGTCTCCCATGATTGGTTGTTCACCCTTGGATTTGTAATGATTGAAGTAAGATCCTAATGTCCTACCTCTATGATATGAAAATTTGCACTAATCTGTCAGAAGGCTAGATAATTCCTGATTAGCCATAAGGATATTTCAATTATTGTTAACTGCATTTCTGATGGCATGAATATTTCTACCATATGCATTTACAAATCTAATAGTATTGTCTGTTGTTGGCATTTTCTCATGATATTTTAATAAATCCAGTCTATCCTGCCCTGTAGGCAAATTGCTAGCTGAAAGAATATGTCCTGATTTATAACCCCTGGCTTTGAACCTGTGTATCAGGTCATTTTTATGATGTTCATAATCATCATTGGAAGAGCAAATCCTTTTAGTACGAAGGAATTGGGACTTTGGAATATTCCTTATAATGTGGTCCGGATGTAAACTGGTGGCTTCCAAAAGGCTATTGTACTACGGATATTTGCGGAACACCTGTGTTGACAATGTGTTGTCTACATTCCTACAAATCTTGACATCTAAGAAATGAATTTCTTGTTGGTGAATATGAGGAGTAAATTCAATACTCCACTTATTATTGTTAAGGTATTGGACAAACTCTAAAAGATATGCAGTGTCTGCATGACAAACCAGCCAGCAGTCATCAAGCTATCACCGCAAGTCCCAATTCCTTCGTAATAAAAGGATTTGCTCTTCCAATGATGATTATGAACATCATAAGAATGACCTGATGCACAGGTTCAAAGCCAGGGGTTATAATTCAGGACATATTCTTTCAGCTAGCAGTTTGGCTACTGGACAGGATAGACTGGATTTATTGAAATATCAAGAGAAAATGCCAACAACAGACAATACTATTAGATTCGTAACTACATATGGTAGAAATATTCATGCCATTAGAAATGGAGTTAACAAGAATTGAAATATCCTTATGGCTTATCAGGAATTATCTAGCCTTCTGACAGATGAGTGTAAATTTTCATATCGGAGAGGTAGGACATTAGGATCTTACCTTAATCATTACAAATCCAGGGCTGAACGACCCATCATGGGAGATCAATTAACTATCACAGGAGATAAACTAGTGGGATCATTCTCCTGTGGACACTGCTCCTTTTGTAAATATATGCTAAAATCCAAGGAGTTTTCTAGTATGAACACCAAACTGGTGTATAGTATAAAAATTTTGCCAATTGTGGAATGGACTGAGTGGTCTATTTGGCCACCTGCTCCTGTTCCTCATTTTATGTTGGGCAGACGTCTAGGCCATTCAGAATAAGGATGTCTGAGCACTTAGGTGACATTAGGAACAGACGTATGACTAATGCATTGTATAGACATGTATGTGTTCATAAAACAGCCACCTTTCATTTTTACATTCTTGACAAAATATGGGGAGATAGATCACACAAACTAAGTTGGCACAGTATACTAAATGATAAAGAGAAAAGCTGGATCATTAAGCTAGGGGGCATTATTCTCCCCAGGTCTTAATGACAATTTGTAATTTTTGGTTGATATGCATTTTTTGAATATATTTTTGAATATACTTTTGTTATATTTTTGATATATTCCTTTGGATTGTATATAGTTATTTAAGTACTGTCCCTTTAAATGTCTGATTGACAATGAAGCTGGATGTATAAAATTAAACAATTTCTGAGATGGATGATAATCACTGATGAAGGCAAAGGCTGCCAAAACTGGTCTGATTTCTTACTATTTGCATTAAACCGAGTTTCACTCTCAAGGTGTTGGCCTCTATTTTTTGACTTAACATGTGGATGAACCCAGGTATATGTGCTCATGTGATCATTATGATATAATATTGCTGTATGTCAGATATGTCCAGATGATAGGTCTACACATGCACACCTGTGCCATACTGCAGCTACCACTGTTATGGTTCAATAAGAACTGTGTAGAATTTTGATATACTGCACTGCAAGAACACATACCTTATTAAGGCAAAAATATACATAGCATCATTCCACGTTAGCTCTCAGGAGGCATATTGCTACAGCTGCTATGCAAGGAACATGCAACCAAATGGCAGCAGTGGCCATCAGCACAGTAGCGCAAATCACAGATTGAAATACACTGTTGCAGGGCTACAGTAAATCCACATCTCAACATAGCACATGTGGATGACAACAGCATTGATATGTGCTATATTCAGAGGGTCATAAGGCATTACTAGGCTAATGGTCAAAAGCTCATACAATCTTAGTCATTATTATACCATTTAAACACAAATCACTATATGTACATGATGGAAGATATTAGGTGTATGTATGTATGTGTGTATATATGAGTTTGATTTTATTACAGTCAGCCTCTGTCTATATGTAACATGTGCACTACCCAATCACAGAATTAGCCATCAGACTTCTATTTGTCTGGAGATCACTTGCACAGGGTAATGTATGGGGCTCTGCTTCATGATGTGTGTATGCATCTTTAAGATGATGACATGCTCAGTGTTCCACAGAAAAGATGTTATGTGTATAGAATGAACAGGAGATGCTGGATTCATGGGGCTATGTAAAATGTTCTCCTGGATGGAAGCCAAATGATAAGTGATTCAAAACATCAAAGACCATAATATACCACCAACCATACACCCCTGTTGATGGAGACACCCCTTTTGATGGAGGTTAGATTCGAACACAACCCTTGTGTAGATATACAAGTTGAATTCCATACTGTGTAAGACTAGTACCCACACATATGTCTGACTTTAACAGTGTCAGATTGCACTTTATAGATGATGATATCATCGTCTGCTGAGAAGAAAATGTTTGGGAGTAGTGTCTGATAAAGATGTGGACTCGCATCCCAATGTAAAATTGTCTCCAGACTAATAAAGTAGACTTCCTCTTATCTGACCTCTCTTTAACCAGCCATCAAATTTCTGTCATAGCCCTAGCAAAAGACAACAGAAAAGAACAACACTTCCACCTCATCTGGGCTAAATAACAACAGACATTTGAGTTTTAGACTTCATATTCATTAAAAAATGCATACTAACACAAATCCTGTTATTCTAGCTGATTTATAACCTATAAATGCTATTTTGTATGCTTTTTCTGATTAACCAGCCATTCGTTTATCCAGCCTAAGGTCCAGTCCTAGTGAGACCGGATAAGAGGGAGTCTACTGCAGGTGAATGAAAACACACACACACTCAGGTTAACTGCTATGAGATTAGAACCCCTACCTATTTACACAAGCTAGAGAACACAGTACTTCATACTCATGTCAACACAGATGCTTGAGTGTAACACTTAAACACTGTCAGAGTGCACTTTATAGAGGATGACATCATCAGTGTATGCTGAGAAGAAAATGTTGAGAGGAGTGTTTGCCATAGATGTGGACTCACATCTCAGTGTAAAATTGTCTCCAGACTGATAGCTAAATGAACACACGCACACACTCAAATTTGCTGCTGTGAGATTAAAACCCCTACCTATATATTTAAACAAACTCAAGAATATAGTACTTAATGCTCAATACAGACATCTTAGTTTAATAATGTTAGTGTGCACTTTATAGGGGATGTCATCATTAGTGTATGCTGAGAAGATGTTAGGAGTATTGTGTGACACAGATGTGGACTCACATCCTGGTGTAAAATTGTCTCTAGACTGATAATTGAATGAACACACACTCAAGTTGACTGCTGTGAGATTAGAACCCCTACTTTTCTACTTACACAAGCTAGAGAACACAATACGTAATGCTAGCATAATGGCACAAGTCTGATTTTAATGATGTTAGGGTGCACTTTAGAGAGGATGACATCATCAGTGTATGGTGAGAAGATGATGTTGGGAGGGTTGTATGAAGTTGCTGTGAAGTGATGTATGAGTGTAAAACTATGTTCTGTGTGATACTTAAGTGAGAGCAGTAGGACCTGGAGTCAAGCTCTTCTGACTATGCAGAAACACGCAAACAAGTTGACTGTTTTGCAGTTTGATCCCCTACCTAACTAGGTACACAAGCTAGAGAACACTGTACTTAAAGCTAGTACAATGGCACAAGTTTGACTTTATCAGTGTCAGACTGCATTTTATAGAGGGTGATATTGTCAGTGTGTGGTGAGAAGATGATTGTTTGATGGCTGTATGAAATTGCATTGGAGTCATGTACCAGTGTAAAAGAAATTTTTGAATGATACTTGAGTGAAGGCAGCAGAACCTGGAGTTAAACCCTTCTGACTATGCACACACACACACACACACACACACACACACACACACACACACACACACACACACACACACACACACACACACACACACACACACACACTGAGACATAGAAACAGAACCACACGATACCAGTTGTAAATTTGATCCCATACCTAACTAGTTACACGAACTGGAGAACACAGTACTTAGGACTTGAGCCATTGTAGATGTCTGCAGTGGCTCGAGTGTTAAGTACTGTGTTACACAAAATGGAGAACACAGTACTAAAGACTTGAACCATTGTAGATGTCTGATTTTATTATTGTCACAGTGCTATTTATAGAGGATGTCATCATCACAGAGTCACAGGTAACATATACTGTTATGAGACATGTGTGCAAAGCCAGGACTTGTACTATGATTGTGTGATTGCAGTTTTTCCAAAATACATTTAAATACATCCTGGTAACCTTGGTAAAACAAGCTGTCATTAATGCACACTGCATTACTGAGAAAACATGTACTTGTTTCTCAGGATGTTGCTTAGATCACACACACACACACACACACACACACACACACACACACACACACACACACACACACACACACACACACACACACACTTTGGAAAAAGCAGTACTGCAAGGATGGAGGTGTGTGTCTTCATATTCAGTTGAAGTGCTGTCTACATTAATGGAATTTACTAACAACATCAATGTGATATGATCATGGATGACTGATGTCCAGTGTCAGTAGAAACCCATACCAAATGAAACAATGCAGTTATGCTCTGTATTTGTGTAGTCTGCTTGGCAGTGGCCCAAATACTGATATAACATTTGCAAGTGCATTGCTGCAGGGCCCATGTGAATATCAGAAAATATGTGTTCATTCAAACATCCATCACTTGTGTTTATGAATGCATTTCCATGTAATGGAAGATAGCCCAGTAATTGGAGTAAGACATGCTAAACACCTCTTCACAAAGCACATTGCAGAAGAACTGATTTTCTCAGATGATGGCTAAGTGTTAGCGCATGCACGATTCATATTTCATGCATTCAACCTGGACTTGTGAAGTACCCTGTAAGCTATGTTATGGGAGAAATTGCTGGCAGCTACTATGATGGTCATACTGTAGTCTATCTTTGAAATGTTGGGAATAAAGTTTTATTATATAAATGACTGTTGCCATTCGCTTCCCCGTTTGCACATCATTTAGCACCAAGCAAATGCAGTTCTTTGCTTAAGGAAAATATTGAAAATTTTAATTTGGTTCGCCTTCTGTCATGCAAACAGACTAAGCAGTGATGCACGGCCATGAGCACTCTGGACAGTACTAAGTGTGGAAAATACAGCTGCTTCCTAACTTTCTCTGTGGCACACTGTATAAGAGCAGTGAGCTCTTGCTCAGAGCATAAGATGAGCCAAGGTTCAAATCCATATTCTTCTTCAATGGTGTCACAATGGCATTAGCTAAGTGAATATAATCAGGACTGTGAATGTGATTACCAATGACAAAACTATAGTATGTGACTTCCCCAGATTTTATCAGTAATGCCTACCTGAATACAATTGTACTAATAGTAGTTCTTTTGTAGGCCTCACTGCAAATCACAAGTTAATTGTGTGTACAGCTTTGTAGAAATGAGAAGGGGTGGTACATCTTTTGAAATATTTACTATGACTCAGCAGATATGTTAACTATTTGTGTAGGCAGGTATCCTTAAAACTGTGTACTGTATGATTCTTCACAGTAAAGACAGTTTCTACATCACATTAGATGAATATTTCATCCATCATCCCATGAACATGACAGAAAGGGAATCCTACAGCAGATTTTGAAACCTTTCACTCCACATAAACACTGATAACCTATTGAATCAAAGTAACTTGTTTGTATTATCTATCAGCAGAGTTATTTCAGTGTTCAGAAACCATGAGATGACGTGTACATACATCAGCATAATAGCTACACACACATAAAGAGGGCTGGGAGTGATAGGGCGAATAAAAGGAGAGATGGACATGCACATAATAATGTTTGGTGAATGTAACATTCATGAACATGTTTTTGTCTGTTCTCATTATTAAGCTGCCAAGCTCTGCAGCATGACGTGAGTGACACAGGTGTAATGAAGGGTTAGTAGAGGGATAACAGGCTTATGACAAGTAGAACAAGGGTGGATAAATATGTCTTAGTTGGGGGGGTGGATGTCAGTGCAATTACCCTTTTTTGGCCATTATTCAATATATGCCCATGAGAACTTTTAACTGTGCAAATGTTAAGATGTGGGTGATTAAACATATCTTAGACATATAACATCACACTAAGAAATGATGTGAGATGCATCTAGAATTGAACCTCTGATGATGGTGGCAAAACAAACTTCATTTAAGTGATTTATGTCAACACTGTACATTGGAAATTGCATTTTATTACATTCGGTGTTCTAAAGAACTGTCAGAGTAACTGTTTCAAAGTAGTGCCTTTACTCTGCTTTAACTCTGTGTTCCTCTAGCACAGTGAGTTTAAGCAGTATTGCACAGAAATAACCAGACTAGTGCAGCTGATGGCAAAAACTCACCAGGTTTTGCCATACTACATGGTGCAATTCACTGCTGCTAGGCATTGGTGCACGATGCCAAATTCCATGCAAATACAGAGGACAAAAAGTAAGGCTTTTTAACGGGAAAATTCTATCCATTTGTGTTGTGTGCGATTCTATTTTTTGGACCAGATTAAATGTGTGAAAATTGAGTAGAAAAATATACTATTAGTGGTGAAATGGGAGGGGGGTGGACAAGTAGGGGAAGAGCAAAGGGGAAGCAATAAAGGGATTTTCAGGAGAGAATTAGGAATGAACTATAAATCTCGACTTCTTCAACACAGTGATGTGTACACGTAGAGATAATTTCATGAAGTTGGACCGTCACCACAACACAGATGGGTAACAACAATACAATGATGTTGTATAGCCAGTTGGACCAAATCAAGTGTATTAAGAAGACACATATGCGAAGTTAAGAGCTATGTATGGGACAATTTTTTTTTTGTGGGAGAGATGCCTATTTTTTTTTTTTTTATATTGGATTTCAAAACGAGAGGAATGTTGAGGTAGAGTGATAGGAATGTGAGGGTCAGGTAGGTAAGGTAAGTGAGGAATCAGGTATAGACAAACAGGGCAAACAAGTTAGGTACAGGGATGGTTATGGACATAAATGGTTGGGGGACATCATGAATGGTGATAGGTAGGGAACAACAGAGGCACATGCCTGCCAAATGCGGGAACAGTGAGAATATAACCTTAGCCTCAGAACTGTCATCACTGTCTCCTGCCTCATTTCCATGTGAGACTGCTTGATATGGGAGTCTCTTTTCTATTTTAATGAGTAACCTCTCTAGGTGACTGGTATGGGCACCAAGGCCAGTTTCTATTACATCATGCACCATGCCTGGCAGCTCCTGGCAGGTGACATAATCATCACCTCTAGCATTACTCCTGGAGGGTACAAATATACCAGCAGCCAGGGCAATGCCACCAGATTTGGATGGGCCAGCTAGTGCAGGGGCTGTGAAGGCAGTACTGCCAGGTTGTGTCCCAGAGGTGCTGGGTGTTGGTGCGACAGCCACTGGATGGTTGGAAGGCTGAGCTGCAGCACCCGACCTACCTCCCTGTGCTGAAAATGATTTTTTTTTTTTTGTTAGAAAGGCATGACATCAGAATGGTATGATTCCAGGTACCCCCCCCCCCAAAAAAAAAAAAGATAAGGGGTAGGGTGAGACAAAAAAGAAAATAGATGATTAGAACCGTATGTCATATTCATGCTTTATTACAATGAATATACTTTTATTATTATATAAGCTATAGTGCTTTCACAATCCCAGAAGTGATTGTGAATTGTTACAAGTAATCCTTGGAATATGCACATATTCCATATATGCTTTTTAAGATAATACAGATTAACTTAACAGCATGTCATTAAAGCCAATGTTGCTGCAATTAAAATTTAAAAATGTTACTTGTTGAAAGTGAATGTATAGATTACTTATAGGAACTGAACCCACCTAATCTGAATACAGTATTACGCTTGCCTAATACAATTACCAACAGCTGCAGAAGAACGCATGCATGTTTGCTGTTACAGTTAAGATCTGAATGCTTAAGTTGATACTGATTTATAGAATCACAATATATTTAATACAGTCAGGGTCAGTTGTGCTGCATATATACTCTTTGCCTGTCTGACTCTTTCCATTCTCTCAGCATTTGCCTCCCAGTTCACTGAGATTTCTTGTATAGCTGTAAAGTAAAGAAGGAAAGAAAAAGAGACATTAAAGAATTATGTGCCAGTCTTGCCTATCTGCATCATTCCATATCATTTTAAGTTGATTTATCTGTATGCTTACACAACTGTGGGATGCCAGCAGCTCTAAACTCTTCCAGCCACTGGTAAATTGTGCCAGCTTGCAACATTTCAGGTGACTGTAATTGTGGCTGCACTGGTCCCAAGTGTGTGGTATTCCATTTGCACTGGAGACAGCCTTAGCTAAACTGTTCCAAGCCTCAGCCTTATATCGAAACCACGTATAGTCCCCCCTGCAGCAGGCTACAGCTGTAGAGCGTCATGAGGAGTGCAACAAATATTTATGACTCTCTCACACCCCACATCTGTGCCCTAAATTTGACACCATCCTTTTCATCTCCTGCAGTGTCTGCAAAGGTCCTCCAACAATAGTATAAGTGTTTTCCCACCAATTTGTGATATAGTGTTTTACTTACAATGCGCAAACACCACAACCATGCCAACTGCATTTGCATGATGGTAAGCAAAGAGAAGTATTGTCAAACAGAGGAAGGGAGTTTATGAAATAAGAATGATGACATGTGGCATTAATTTATGGCATGTGTGCTGCTATACCTGGTCATAGTTTGTCTAATTTTCAACACTGAAATTTAAATGACTTGTATTTTAAACCATGAGTTTGGAAGGATCAATTGGATGACTTGGTACATATTTTGTAGGGACTTACATACTGTTAAAAGTAATTTGTACAATGCGGGATTCAAACCAGTTGTAAAAGGGCGTACATACATTTCCACACATGGGATTTTTCATCATTACCACAGAAGATGTGTTTGCCAATCATTGTCATCACGGATATACAGTTTAAAGAGTGACTGGTGCTGTACTTCAATTAAGTCTGTTTGTGTGTGATATTACAGGGGTCTGACTTATGCATTCTCACATACCTCATAATACATTCTGTGTTATAGTTATACTTGGGTTATGGGAGGGGTGTAGATGATTGTCAGTAAAGTATTAAGTTCATCAGAGATATGCAAATGCACTTTTATTACATAGTCATCATTGTCATAAAAAACAGTTACACACATAATACATACAACACCTTCAGAAGTATGTGTATGCTCAATCAACCTGCTATACATAGCTACTGGTATGTAGTATTACCTTTATAATCACAGTTTTGTGAAACATTACAATAGAACTCCCTTACTAAGGAGTGGAGTGTGCTGGATTAGAACCCAGACTCACCTATGTTCTGACCCTGAACTTATGGCACTTACAACTGGTGCACAGTGAAAGTTAGACAGCAAATGTTTTTCCATACTCAGTACTGTTCAGAGTACTGAAAACTGAGCATCGCTGCTTAGCCTGTTTGCATGATGGAAGGCAAACCAAATACATTTTTTTTACTTTTTTCCCGAACTGTGTGCATACAGGTAAGCAACACACAACTGGAAAATGCAATAGATAACATATATTGCTTGTGTAAATACTTATTATGACCCTTCCTCAGTAAAGTGGGCTTTCTGCAGTCATTACCATCCATGTTCCTGACTGTCGTGCAATGCTAATAAGTGTGTTTGCACTTCATAAGGCAACTGATATTAAATGTAATTTTTAGGCAGTAAACCGTGTTTGCACCAAGTCATGTGTTTTGCAAATGGTAAAGCCAAAAAAAAAGGGGAAACAAAGGTTAAACAGTTAGCTGACTCTGGATTCGAACTATCAGACTATTGCACTTGCACAGCACAGTTATAGTGGGTTATCTTTCTTTGCTACAGACATAGCTTTGCAGCACCAATCTAATCATGTGCATGCAAGCAATTCACATTTCTTATTCAGTATGAACAGTTTACCAAGGTAGATATTCTCAGCTGGCTGTTCATGTGTGTCTAACACATTTTAGTGCAAAGAGTGTATTTTTTTGCATAATAATCCAGTAGAAACCAGAAAATGGGGAGGAAGCAGAGAATGCAGACACTAAATTTAGTGTGTCTGTGTCCTCTGTTTCCTCCCCCGTTTTTTGGTTTCCACTGGATTATTAGATTTGTTACAAGGTTTTGTTGTTGTGTATTTTTTGTATATTACAGAATGCTTATATAAACCATTCTTTTCATTGTTTGTTTTAATAGAATACTGGTGCTCTTTTATTCTCTTTTCTAAGCTCCTTGTGATCATTCCCACATAAAAGGCATTACAGCCTGAGCACATATTACACCAGAACTCTTGTCTTACGAGTAAACCTTCCAGGGACTGTTATAGTTTCATTAATGTGCTGTAATGAAATGTATGGTGCTTCAGAGATAGACCTACATGCAGAACAAAACCCACATTTGTAGGTTCCTTTTACATTAACTATCACTGGTACAAGATGGTAGCGATTGCAGAAATTCCAGCTGTTGCCTGACTGTCTCTGTGGCACAATGAGTAAATACTATGAGCTGGAAAAGAAAAAGCACAGCTAAAGCAGGGTTTGAGTCCCACAGTTAATATTTTTAGTGCAAGGGGTCATAATGAGTACTTACACAACTATGTGTTCACTATTACATTTTTCATGTTCACGTTGCCTACCTGTGTGCAAACATGGTTAACTGCTTAAGTAAAATAGTGAAAAATGTAATTTGTTTCACCTTCATCAGTGCAAACTGTCTCAGTGGCGATCAGGGGTGGCTCGTGCTATTGGACTGCAGCCCCCCCCCAGCTGTAAACTGAAAAGAAAACAGAATAAATAATTAGCTGTGAGCATGCGTGGTCAGTGAGTTCCTATCCAGACTGCTGTTTAACCAGTCCGGCTTACGAAGAGAAATCATCAGTGTACATATGCCCAGAAGTCTATGCAGTTTGTAACTGCATAGACTGCTGCAAGGGAATATACAGGCACTGGTGTGTGTGTGTGTGTGTGTGTGTGTGTGTGTGTGTGTGTGTGTGTGTGTGTGTGTGTGCGTGTGTGTGTGTGTATATAAAATGGTCCAATTAAATATACCTGGTGGCTAGAGTTACTTAGGCTCAAACCCTGTACCTTGGGTACAGGTAGCAAGAGCCTGAATTCATTACCCACCACCACTTGTGCAAACTATCCAGATTTTTGCCTCATATTCTTGTTGTGTTCTGTTCCTCATAAAATATGTGGTTTCTGGATTTTTGTAATCAGTGAAGGACTGAATTCACTAAATAATGACAGGCATTTGAATTTCAGACTTCATATTCTTCAGAAAATACATGGTAACACAAAACATATTATATGCATCTATCTCCTCCCAGGTAACAACATTGGTATACTTGAAAAAATACTCAATGGACTGTCTTCTCAACTCCCACAAGATACCATAGTCCTAGGAGAAGTTAACATTGATTGGAATTCATGTAACAATACAAACCCTTCCAACCACATTACCCTTTATGGTTTCTCACAAGCTATTAATTCACCCACCAGAATCAACAAACTAAATAAAAAAGAAAGCACCTTAGATTGGATACTAACTAATAGCTCTCACCAAACGTATACCGCAGGAACCCTCCCAGATGACCTTAGTGACCACCTGCTAACATACATAATCAGACATAAAACTAACCCAACCTTCCCTATCACTATTAGAACAGTTTGCAGCAAAAAGCATTTTAACCTCTAAAATCCCTCCCAATTAACAAAGCAGTTGAATACTTTAACTCTACATTCCTAACAATCCTGGACCACCATGCTCCTATGCACTGTATTAGAATGAAAGCTAAACCTGCTCCTTGGCTCTCAAACAAAACTAGGCAACTAAACATACAAAGAAACAAATCCTGGGCCAAATGGCGAACTACTAAGAACTCCACAGACCATCTAACCTTTCGACAAGAAAGAAATATCACAAAAAAAGCCATCATACTAGACAAAAAAATTACTACCTTCACCTACAACAGTACTCCCTCAAGGAACCTCAAAAGTTTTGGTCTACTATTAATAAACTTACTCATCCAGGAGAAACTATTACCCCCAAACCCTTAGGCAGTAACCTTGACAATTTAACTGATATAGCGAATGCCTTTAACTCTTTCTTTACCAATACTATCCAAATTCTTGCCAGCCACCTATCCCCCGATATCACTAATCTACAAACTCCCACCTCCAAGGTTCCCCCAGTATTCAAGTTAGAACCAGTACCCACATCATACATTCGCTCCCTTCTCCAAAAACTAAAACCAACTACCCCCTCAGCTGACAAACTCCCATCAGAATTTCTGCAAATAGCATCTAAAGCCATAGCTTATCCCATCTCCATACTGATAAATAGAACCCTAAATGAAGGTATAATCCCATCCATCTGGAAAATTTCTCACATTATCCCATTACACAAAGGTGGAAACTCTAATGAAATGTCCAACTTTTGTCCCATAGCACTGCTCTCCCCTATTGCAAAAATAATGGAAAAATGTGTCCACAAACAGATTATGAACCACCTTCTCCTTCACAACCTATTGGCAAACTGTCAACATGGATTTAGACCTTCCACAGCACCTCTACTGCCTTGCTTTCCTTTACAAACTATATCAATGAAAACCGCAATAATAATATCCTCTCCTCTGCAGTCTTCGTAGACTTATCAAAAGCTTTTGACATGGTTAACCACCATATCCTTCTACACATCCTAAAGTCCCACTCACTAAATCCACTATCCATGAACTGGTTCACATCCTACCTAGAAAACAGACAGCAGGCTGTACTCTGGAAAAACACTCTATCTAATCACCTACCTATCTCATTAGGTGTCCCGCAAGGCTCCATACTAGGCCTTCTCTTGTTTTCCATTTACATCAATGATCTCCACTCAGCCATTCCACTCTCCACATGTATTCAATATGCAGATGATTCTACTATTGTCTGCTCAGCCTCCTCTCTAGATGAACTACAATCCCAAACACAAAAAGCTTTCAATACAGTAGAAAACTGGTTCTCCAACCGCTGCCTCTTACTAATCTCTAAAAAAACTAAACTTTTACTCTTCACACCTACCCAAAGGACTACCCCTTTACCCTTCACCCTCACATCTAATAATGGCACCCTTATTTCCCCTGATCTGACCACTAAAGTCTTAGGAGTAACAATTGACAATAACCTCAACTTTGACCCACACATAAATACCACAGTAAAAGTTGTCAACAGAAAATTAGGATCCCTCTATAGAATAAAACCATATCTAACACCATCAGCTAAATCCACTATAGCTAGAACTCATTTACTCTCAACCCTTCTTTATGCATCTCCCATCTACACTAACCTCTCCAAAAAGAACCTCAACAAACTAGCTATATCCTATAATAATATTGCCAGATTTGCTACTAGCTCCTCTTATATAACTCATTACTGTCTTAATCTAAAAAAGCTAGGCTGGCTTGAACTTCCAAATCTGATACAATTTCATCAACTCTCAATAACTCACAAGGCCCTTAATTAGCCCAGCAATACTCCCATACTCTCTAGCTTTATTACACCATATAGTAATCTCAAAAATTTACGATCCTCAAACAAAATCCTTATGAATATAACTAAATCTAAAAACTTAGCAGGTGATTCCTTGTTCTCCAACTCTGTTGGAAAAGTATGGAATCAATTACCACCTGATCTTACATCCCAGACCTCTCTCCCACTTTTTAAAATACATCTAAAACACTACTTCAATAACCACTGGTTATGCTCCTGTTGTAACCCTAACATTTTCTTGTCTCTGACCTTCTACCTTCTCTAAATACTAAACTTCTTAAAATACCTTAATATCCTTTTCTCTCATATAAATTATATAAGTGTACTATCAAACTAAGACCTACTAAGATTTGTTCAAAAAAAAAAAAAAATTTTTATTCTTCTATATTTTTATATAAAATTTATAATATAACTCTCTGTTATAATTATAGCTGTTTAAAACTGTTTTTGATGTCATCATTATTGCTGCATAGGACTGTCTCTATGCTTTTTCTTACATTGTATGTTATTTCCTGGAGCTTTTCTCCCCGGGCCTCTACTGAAAATGGACAGATATCCAGTTAGACTAGCCCGGTCAACGAATGTAAAATAAAATAAAATAAAATAAGATCAATATTTGAAAATTGTCCATATTTTTGGGGCTGCATTCCCCCATTATTGGCTTTGTCCAGTTTTTTTGTGCTAAGAAATTGAGAGCTATGGTGAGAACTGAATTCACTAAATGAGAGCCATTTAAGTTTCAGTCTTCCTGTCTTTTAAGAAACAGTTAATTTGGCATAGTGGTATATTGCTCTGACTAGTGCGCAGTCTCCTGGGTTCAAGAATTGGCAGTGAAATGCATGGTGGTAACAAAACATTGCATTCTAGCAACTTTCCAAGATTACACAAGCAATGTTTAAAATGTGTCCCTGGATTTTGGGCTTTTGTACCCCCCAATAAATTCTGGCTTTTTCCAGATTTCTTGTGCTGGAAAGTTGAGAGATACAGTTGAGTTTCAAATATATTTTTCAAGGAGCTGAGAGCTTCAGGGGAAGAGAAGTTTAGTGCTGCTTATGCTGAGCCTGCTTGCATTCTTAATAGCATAACAGGTTGAATACTTGCTTTTGATGCAGAAGGCTGTGGGTTCTACTTTCACAGTATTTACATGCATTGCTGATACTGTCCTGTGTTGTAATTTTAAAGGGGTGGATGCTGCAGTCCTGAGAATGTCCTTTCTGACGGAGAAACCTAGTAACTATGAACCTGTTATCAGTTTGCCATCCATTCCCTATTGCAATATTACTAGCTTATCATTTTTTAATGTAACATAGGTAATGTATTCCTCAAGGGCAACAGACACTTTATTTGTAGATGAAACAATGAAATATAAAGTTGTTTGCTAGCAGCAACCTCTTCATTAGTTACAGATCTCTTTAATGTGGAATTATCTAGATGACTTTTACTTCTGCAGAGATTGTGCATATATACTGATGCTGGTGGATTATAGAAGTTTGAGTAGACTTTTATGATGGCAATGTTCTAAATTGGACAGTTTTGTCATTATTGGTGCATGCATTTTGCTTCATTGTTTACTGGAAAAATGTTCAAAACAATAAATTTAAAACTCCGTCTAGCAACTGTACTGTATTATACAAGGAATATAATATAATACAATCAGGAAGGTGTTTATTATCTGATCAGCTCAGGTAAACCCCCTCCCAGTTCTAGGTCGGATGTGTTCGATTAGGAACCAGTTAAATCAACTGTCTACAAGACAAGCACAAACTTTTTTTGTTACTGAATATTTTCACTGATTGAGTCTGAATGCTACTGAAAGTGATGAAGCCAGATTGAAGCAATCACTTCTCTTAGAGCTTTGTTTTTTTTTTTTTTGTGTGTGTGGGGGGGTACTTATTGTCCACACCTAGGGAACTAAGTCCGTCATGTAGAATTTCTGCTGCACAATTCTCCCGGCTGAGCTATATGTCTCAGCTGTCCAGATTTTTGCAGAATGACTAGATTTTTGCTTCTTATTTTTGGTTTGTTCCTCACAGAATTTGTGGTTTTCTGGCAAATCATTTAGGAATGAAGTCGCTTAATAATGACAGACATTGGGTTTCAGACTTCATACCCTTCAGAAAAATGCATGCTAAAGCAAGACCTGTTATTCTAAGTTTATACAAGAGCAATTTTTAGTACTGTTTGTTTGTTCCCCCAATATATTTGGCCTTGTCCAGATTTCCTGCATTAAGAGGTTGAGAGGTATGTGCAAATAAATCTCTTTATAGAATTAGGTATATCCAAACCTCTCATCTCTCCCAGATTTTGGCTCAAAATGTTGCTCTCCCCCTAATAATCTCTCTGGAAATGGCAATGGAAGAAATGTGGAGGGTTTACAATTAATAAATAATTGTAATGATCAGAGTTACAGATTACTTTTATTTTAGAAATGCATGTAGATTCTCTTATTTTGTCAGCTGCTCAACTTAACAGTACTAATAGTAAAATGTGTCCCTTTTTTGATAGGTTCCCTGCTGTATTGTGTGTCTGTTTTATATTTTTGCATCATTTTTTGTTCTGTATTTTCATAAAATTTTGGTTTTCTGGCAAAGTAATGGTAAATATCATTAAAGACAGAAGTTAGAAAATAATGACAAACATTTGAGTTTTAGATTTCATACCCTTCAGAAAATTCATACTAATGCAAAACCTACTATTCTATTATCTTTCTAAATTTATAAGAGCAATATTTAAAAAGTGTCCTTGTTTTTGGGGCTTTGTCCCCCTTCTATTTATGGCTTTTTCCAGATTTCTTGCTCTGAGGTTGAGAGGTATGACAAATGTGTCAGGGCCATCACTGTCAGCCAGAGACATTCCAAATTGTGACATACTTGTTGTACCCCACTCCCCATGTAGTGACTCTGGATGTGTCCAAGCAAGGCAAAGAGCAGTTATGCAGTGTAAGTGTGCAAAGTATACCCCCATCCAAGGTAGACACAAGTACTACAGTGGCTTTTCATCTGTCCTTGATTTTGCAGAATGTTCTGTTTTTTTTGTCATATTTGTATACAGTTGATTTATGATACTTATTATTCAGAAAATGCTGTTGGAGTGCCTGTTGCTCTGTGTTTAAGTAGCAATGATTTAATGACCATCAGGTAAGCTTATCTGAGATTTTAAGATGCAAGTAACCTTTAATAAGCATACTGTTAAAGAATTATCAACATTGAAAGCCTTTTTGTTGTTGCCATGCAGAGAATATTTATATAACTAGATAATGTATAAGCCTTAGGGATTCAAATGCATATGACAGCATTTGTAATAAAGGATAGGATTACAGTATTTTCAGAAGCTCATTACATTTGTTGGAGACTTGCAGTCATCTTTGCAGGCTTTACCTGTAAACTAAACAGAATGCCAATCTACCATGTGTGGTCCATAACCTGTGCAGTAATCCTTTAAGCAATTTATCTTGAGCTTGTTTCTTGTTTGCTGTTCATTTTTTCACTTTGATCATGTTTTTCCCATGAAATAAGTAGATAGTTGTTGTCAGGCAGCAGGTCTTTTTTGGCTAAGAAACATTTTTACAAGTGGGGTATCACATTGATTGCTACTTTCAGCATGTTACTTGGTACGTTTATAAAGCTGAATATAAATTATAATTAGAACTGCAGTGCAAGGAGAAGTGGTTTGAGTTGACTGCTGCTTGACTGCTACTTGTTTTTTATACTTGATTTCAACTGGCATTCCAATAATATATTTAAAAAGTAATTTATTTTTTCATGCCTCACAACCTTTTTCTTTCCATCTAGATATTAAGTAAGCTGTCATGTAGCCAATGCATTGAAATATATTTTTTTATTTTCCACTTCATTTTGTCTTGATTGGACGGTTTGGCACCCAGGGCAGCGTATTTAATTAAAGTCTTAGTTGTTGTAGTTTTGAGCATAGCTCCACCCCTTGCTGGTTGGCCACACCCCTTCCCATTAATCCCACCCATTCAGCTGTCTCCTGCAGCCCCCCTTTGATTTGAAGTCACCAGCCACCACTGGTGGTAATGTGCGGCCATCAGCACTCTTGAAAGTACTTGTTTTCTTTCGGCTTTTCCCGGTTAGGGGTCGCCACAGCGGAACTCTGGTCCTCTAATGATTGGCAGTCGATTTTTATGGTGCCGAGGTGCCAGCCCAATGCCCAACCTTCAACGAAGGCACGCCCATTCATGCATGTTTTTCGAATGCCACTCAACTGCGGGGACATGCAGACTCCACACAGAAGGCGCTCCAGCTGAGATTCGAATGGGAGAACCTCTTGCTGTGAGGCAACAACCCTACCGCTGCACCACTGCAGCTTAGTCACCACCACGGCTGAGTGTGAAAAATAGACCTGCTGCCTTCCTTGCCCTTGGCACCAAGTGTAAGTGCAAAAAGTTTATGGTCAGAACACAAGTAAGGAAGGGTTCAAGTCCAGCAGACTGCCCCACAGTCATTACTCACAAAACTTTGATTATAAAGGTAATACTACATAACATTAGCTATGTATAGCAGGCAAATTGACATAAAGGTATGATTACTATTTGCATACACTCTTTTGTAGGTGTCATAGCTCATTAATGACTGACATATGAACTCCCAGTTGATTATGTGTGTGTAACTGCTTTAGCATGACAGTGATGATTATGTAATGCAAAGTCAGTTTCATATTTCTCATGGGCACAACAGTTTACTGACAATCTTCTAGATCCCTCTAATAACCCAATTATGACTGTAAAACAGAATGTATTTTGAAGTATGTATCATAGCGCCAAGCTGTATTACTAAAGTCATGCAAGTCTATCCATTTCCAATATATTGCCAGACATTAGTCCTGCATCACATCTGAGAATGCATGAGCAAAGACCTTTTAATGTTAAACACATAGAGGGCTCATTGAAGTATAGCACCAGTCACTCTTTAAGCTGTATATCTTTAATGACCATGGCTGACCAAAACTTCTAATGTGGCAATGAGGAATAAATACCCGTGCTGAAATGTTTGCATTCTCTTTTACATAGGTTTCAGTTCCACCTTGTACAAATTACTTTTAACAGTGTATAAGTCCCAACAAAATATGTGCCAAGTCATCCCTTTGATCTACCCAAAGTCAAGGTTTGAGCATTTCAGAATTGACCAATGGACAAAATGTGACCAGTTATAGCAGTACAAATGCCAAAGATAATTGTCAAGTTTCATATCATCATTGCAGTTTCATAACTTTACCTATTACTATCCCTTCTGCAGTGGCCCGTGATCAGTTGGGTACCAGGAGGGGGGCTGCTACACAGCCACCACTAACAGCAAATGAAGAGTTCCTGTCCACTGTTAGGGTTCCAGATAGCTCCAAGGAAAGTGCAGAACAACATGTCCTTGACATTGGTGCTACTGGTTTCAGGGACAGCAAGTATGTCCCAGGAGGAGTTTCCAGGTAGGCTTATGTATCTCAGTTGTTAAATACTCTTGTATAGTAGAATATTTACATCAATATGTTAGTTCTGTTTAACAAGAAATTGGTTGGTGAGGATTGTAGATTGCTACAGTTAACAACCATACCCCTGAACCTGCAAACATCAAAAATCTGGACAAAGGCCCATGAAAAGTAGGTACAATGGGCCAAACATCATGACGCTGATTAACATAAAATGTACATACATAATTATGTAACCCAACCCCAATGGAATTGTGGGAGACCAACATTCAAAATGCAAATTGAAGAGACAACATATCAAACACAAAATATAACCAAAACACTAGTATTTTATTTAAATAACATTTGAGCTTGTATCAAACTTTGAACTTGCATAAAACTAAAATGCAATTTTCTTTTATAAAAATAAAATTAACTGATAGTAACATTCTAAGTTTATAAGAACAATATTTAAAATCTGTCCCTGTTTTTGGGTCTTTGCTCCCCATTATTTAAGGGTTTATCCAGATTTCTTGTGTTAGGACATTGAGAGGTATAAAGGGAACATACATGATATATGCTTGCCAGCACTGTTATCTGCAGTTTTCCAACCCATCTACATAGCTAGCAACATTCTAAACAATCTACTACCACAGTAAATTAGTCTCTAACAGTAAACAAAATGCTCAAAGTCTTCATATACGCCAGAATACCAAAACTAACATCTATTAGATAGAGCCAATAAAAAACATGGGAAAACAGGTATTCAAATTAAGTATCATTGCTGCAATTGTTAGCTTTTGATTGTAGCATTCTAATATACAAAAAGAGTTTGTTTTGAGTGTTTTGTAACCCTTGAAGGCTATCCGTAAAGGTGTTAGATCAGTTGTAATTGCTTAAAAATGAGCTTGTGAGGTCCAGACCTCTAGTGTGTATTTTTGCAGTAACAGAGTTCCTCTAGGACATGTGCAGCTTTCTATATGAAGCTAACCATGACACATGAAATTACACCTCCAACAGCACTGTCATACTGATTTTAAGAAAAGGGTCTAAACTTTCTTGAATCTGTGGTCTAAAAATGAGAAGCATAAAATGCCTACATTTAATGTACAAAATGTAATGAAGATTAAGTTTAGCTTAAAACCTCCATTTTGGTGTTTTTATAGACACAAAAGTGGCCAGCAAAGGTAAAACATACATGTCATGAAGAGCAGAAAGTGATAAAGGTGAAACAAGGAACACTGATTCCAGTCATTTCGAGACTGTGTCCATCGACCAAAAAAATGCGCAATAAAAAGCTCAACAGCTTCCAAGAGTGAAAGAAGGGATGCATTTTTAGAAGATGCCCTAACACCCATAACATTAAACAGCTTTTTAAATACAGACCATAAAAACTACAATCCTTACTCTGAACAACAGAATAATTTTCCCTCAATAAGCAGATTTTCAAGCAATGCAGAATTCATACGATCAGCCGTAAGGTCAGCACAAATACAACAGTATCCAGATGTGCACACTTCCTCATTACTTAGATGCACAACAGTCAACCCTTGTACCCCACCAAAATTCAGAATAAACTGCAACAATGACAGGTCAGAAGGCTGACAGAAAAAGTGAATATGGATTAATATAGCAATAACCCATGCCTGGGTGTGGGTAATGCTGAATTTACCCACTGTTGGTGTGGTTTGGTCACGAGGGCAAAGCATTGTATAATGCCTCCTTGCTGCCCATCCACAGCTGTCTGGTATTCTGCGGCAGTTATGATGTAGTGTGCATGCCTAAGCTTATGCGGTACATCAGAGCTGTGGGCAAAATCAACAGAGAAAGCAAGATCTCCATTGCTTTTTACAAACTGTCTCACTATGTTAAAGGAGTTTAACATAGCGAGACAGCTTTAAAAAAAGCAATGGAGAATCTCCTTTGCTTTTTTAAAGCTGTGTCGCTATATTAAATCCATTTAACATAGAGACACCTTTAAAAAAAGCAACGGAGATAGGAAGATCTCCATTACTTTTTTTTAAAGCTGTCTCGCTATGTTAAACTCGTTTAACATAGCGAGACAGTGTGTAAAAAGAAACGGAGATCTTGCGTTCTCCGTTACTTTAAAAAAAGAGTTATACTAATGGAAAAAGTCCGGGCGACTGGACCTTTTTCCATTAGTATAACTCTGATTTACAACGTGCACACTGACCAATCAGCGTGCACATTTTAGAATATTAATGGGGGGGTCATTGTATAATATAGCAATAACCCACTCCTGGGTGTGAGTAATGCTGGATGGACCAACGGTTTGTGTGGTTTGGTCACGAGGGTGAAGCCCGAGTGGCCAAACAAAGACAGCCGTGGGTAAATCCAACATTAATCACACCCAGAAGTGGGTTATTGCTATTATACAATGACATTATTTAAGAAAAAAAATAATTACTTTTCTTAAATAATGTCATTGTATAATGCCTCCTTGCTGCCCTTCTGCAGCTGTCTGGTATTCTGCTGCAGTTCTGATGTACTGCGCATGCCTAAGCTTACGCAGTACATCAGAGCTGTGGGCAAAAGCAACGAAGAAAGCAAGATCTCCTTTGCTTTTTACAAACTAGCGAGACAGCTTTAAAAAAAGCAACAGAGAATCTCCTTTGTTTTTTTTTTAAAGCTGTCTCGCTATGTTAAACCCATTTAACATAGCGAGACACCTTTAAAAAGGCAACGGAGATAGAAAGATCTCCATTACTTTTTTAAAGCTGTCTTGCTATGTTAAACTCATTTAACATAGCGAGACAGTGTGTAAAAAGCAACGGAGATCTTGTGTTCTCCGTTGCTTTAAAAAAAGAGTTATACTAATGGAAAAAGTCCGGGCGACTGGACCTTTTTCCATTAGTATAACTCTGATTTACAACGTGCACACTGACCAATCAGCGTGCACATTTTAAAATATTAATGGGGGGGTCGTTGTATAATATGAATTTTTGAAGTACAAGATGTCTATAACTAAGTGTCACAGGGATCTATATTTCAACAATATTTAAAGGTTTGTACACTATATCAGGCCAGGCTGGAAAATTAAGAACATAATGTCAATCAAACCTTGTGGACTTTCACTGAAGTAATATATCCCCCTCATTTCTCTGATTAGCCAATAAAGAGACATTTGGTTAAGTTCAAAAAGTAGGGCAATGGCCCATCTCAAAAATATACTCACTTCCCCACCCCATTCTTCACAAGCCAGTCACCTATCAAATAGAGAAGTTGGCAACCCAAACAGCTGTTTACAGTCCTGCCCTGGCTGAGTGGCTGTGACACTTACCCCAGAAACAGGCACATACAGATGCTATGACTATTCCTCCAACTCTCCATCAAGGTTCACATTTAGGAGACACTGTACCTACATAACACTGGGTCAAGTATCCTCCATTATTTTAACTACTATCTCTGGCTTGCAGTTTATAATGGCTTTGCCACCTGCAAAAATGTAAAGGGCTTTTCTAACATTGTTAGTTTAGCATGCAATGCATTTCATAGAAACCACAATGATCAAACTAAACATGATACAAAATTCTAAAGATGTCGATCTTTGCTTTTGAGAATATTTACACTGATAAATGTTGTCAACAAAAGCTGCAACCTTTTTCTGTAAAGTTTTTGAATGCAGTAGAGTATCATTTAAAAAACTTCTACTCTTCTCCAGAGTTACACTTTTACTTTTGATACATAGAACAAGGAATTTGTAAAGCATTTTTTTAAATTTACATTTCCCTTCCCCAGAATTCTGAATTCTCCCGCTCGCAGGCAGTGTCTCGCAGCACTAATATCAACACGTATGGCGTTGCTGTGATGCGTGATGATGTCATCATGTACATAAAAATAAAAAAAAATTGGGATTTAAAGGGGCCACTCGGGAATTTGTGGCACCCTATTATTTCAACCCCCAAAATGGTAAATACCAAGGAATTCAGTACAGTTGATAGGTATGTTAACAACACATTCTGATTGATTGCACTTTAGACTTAGGTTGGACTTGTCATTCAAATTCTTGTTGAAAGTATAGTTAATGGACATATAAAGGGCAAAAGGTTTTATCCCCTGTGTTATTGATGTTGTCCTTACCTTTTGCTTAACTTCTTCCAGGACCGTCCAGCATAGGGAGCATACTATCATCTGCACATGGTAAGCCAAACGTTTTTATGTGAGTACTAATGAGCAGTTCAAAGAAATATTTAGTTTGTGATGTTGGTGTCAGGACTGTTGTGTGTATTGCTGTACTGTCTGTAATAGTGGAACCACTGCTGGTTTGTTAGCATATACTGGACTATACTACTGTAGGTATTAATTTTTCCTTTATTATCACAATTGATCCTGACAGTGGAAGTGTGGGACTTCTACCACCTGATGTCAGAGTATTTGCAGACTGTGATTATGATGGTGACCAAACAGAGGCTCAGTCAGGGGTGCAGAGGTTGAATCTGATACCAAGGTTGACATACAGCCATCCCCTGTAATTCCATCAGACACAACCAGTAGACCTATGCCTACCCTTTTCAGTGAGCCCTCAGATATTGGACAGGTGGAGGGTGAGACAGTCGATCAGGTAAGTGTGGTTAATGTGGCTTCAGTGCCTGTTGACTGTGGCCATAGCCAAAATATGGCCAAGGTGCCATGCAAGAGGGTTGTTTGAGGTGCTTGGAGGAGGCCTGCTGTTTATCCTCCACCTGATCCAGGTGTCTCTTCTCATGCCACTCAGTGTATGTTTAGGGCCATCATGGAGCACAGGCATGTTCCCATAGGTCTTCCAGAGAAATACTTAGGGTTGCAGATGTGGCACAGGCTGACATGTGTGACTGCTTCCACCATGTTGCCGATTCAACATATCTGATGAATGACATGTTGGAACAGGCAGTGTCTATGATGGAATGTCTGCTGGGAGGGGGATGGCATACTCATGGGCATGGGTCAGCCACATAATCTGCTATTAGCTAACATGACCATGCCCAATCACGTTCCCATAGTGACAGTGCTTCCTCTGCTCCATCAGTGGTTGAGCTGTCCACCCCAAATGTGGCAGGCCATGTGGTCGTAGTCCTGGGCATCCTCATGAGGGGAGCTTGTCCAGCGGACATCAGTTATGTTCAGTTAATAGCAGTGCCTCTGACTGTGGGTGTGGACATGACAGTCCAACTCCTGAGAAAGCCAGTTCTCATGGTTGGGTACGACAGTGATGAACTGCCACCTCTACCATGCATGGCTCACACCTGTCTGATGTACCAAGATGTAGAGCTAGCACAGGGCTTGGCTGTGTTCATGCAGATACTCACACACCAGTTTCACCTGGAGGACCCATACAGACACACTCACTACAGTTGTATGGTTCAGTCATGAAGCTTACAACACATTTTGTCTCACTGGTTATTCAATACTTTATAAGAATGTCTGCCTGCTATTATTTCTTACTCATACATACTCACTCACCTTTTGTGTCAGCCTAGGCTTCCTAGCCCCCCCCCACATACACACACAACACCTTGTGCAAATGATGATAACTGTGCCAGTTTCCTGTTTTCTATCTTTGGATTCAGAGATACATAAACTTTGTGTCTGATGCTCAGGGTTCATAGCTAACTTAGTGCTTAGTATATTTGCATTTGTGATTTTGAATTGGTAATTGTACCTTTGACTTATATTGGTCTTAGGAAGTTAGACAGTTGATAGCATCAAACTTTTTTTGCAACAGTATTGTTAATGATCTTGTGAGGGTTGTGAAGTCTCAAACTGAAATGTGTCTCATTAATCTAACTTCTCTCTTTAATGATTTTCCAGTACAAATGTATGGTTTTAAACTGAGGACATTCTGTGACCATCCTTACTTTTGAGAGGTATGACTGTGTGAATTTTTGATGCCTGAGTCTTACTATTTACTAATGGACACATATAAGTCACATAAATCTCTGTTGTCACATGTTAAGATAATTTCTGTACAAATCACTGACCTTTTACTTGCTTACCCTTCCAAGTAACCAACATGCAAGGATATGCTAGTCATTCATATTATTGCACAATGCACTCCAGGTTCAATGCTTACCTTGTAAATCCAGCAGTTGCAACAGTTTTATTTCAAGGCTGACTCTGTCTGATGCCAGCAGTAAACAGCATTTACATGGGTAGATAAAGGATGTGAGCATGCCAGGCATCAATGCTACTATATGTATCTGTGTAGGAGGAAGGTTTTAGCTCCTTAGGTGGTGAGTGAGTGTGCTATGTGTTGTCTCTTAGCCAATGCAAGGGCATATTAAGCATGCCTACATCTGCCTATACCCACAGCAGCTGCTGGTTCCCCCTCTGACTCCTCATCTGCATGTGGTTGTGATGGCCTTGCCATTGGTGGTGGGATGTGTGCCCCTTCCCCTTGTTGATCCTGCTGAAGATGCTTTCTCAGGATGATGTTTTGTAGCATGGCACAGATGATGAATATTTCAGTACATGTACATAGATTGTACAGCAGGGCTCCCCAGATGTATCTAGGCACTGGAACCTCAACTTCAGCAGCCCAAACACACACTCTATGATATTTCTGGTTTGAGCACGTGCCTCATTATGGTGTTCTTCAGTGGGTGTGTGTGTACATTTCTGATGGGCATCATCAGCCATGGTTCCAGTGCATAAACTGAATCCTGCAGTAAATGACCCTGTGGGATATCCCCCTAGTGAATATCTGATACAGCTGGGAGGTGTGCCAGATATGTGAGTTGTATTACTGCCTGGGTTGCCAGCACACATGTTTAAGATGATTCTGTTAACATTACACATGACTTGGAAGTTAGTAGAATGGAAGCCCTTTCCCTGTTCCCCGGATGGTGCATTCATTTCTTTATGTGTGCAATCTATGGCACACAGTACTTTAGGGTAGTGTGCTACAGGGTAGAACTCATGCATATTTCTGGTCCTGTCCTCAGGAGTATGGAGAAAATACATGTCATCACTGGTATGTTGGAGCATAGCATTCAGGAATTGATGGAGGATCCTGGATGCCGATGCCTGTGACACACCCACCATGTCCCCTGTTGGTCTGGGAAAGGTAACTGTAGCTAAAATTCTAAGTGCTACACATACCTTTGTCTCTACTGGGATGTGTTCCCCTTGGTTTGCCCTGGTTCTGAGTTGAGGATGACAGAGGTTGCAGAGTTCCTGTAGTGTGTCTGTATCCATCCTGCAGTGCTCTACAATTTCTATGTCATCTAGACTGTGATAAGTTAACCAGGGTCTGAAAACTCTTCTCCTTCTTAGCCTTGGTCTGTTAGCAGCAGCAGCACAGACTTTGGCCTGTTTTTATATATATATATATATATATATATATATATATATATATATATATAAATTAAAGTAACAGAAGCTCCTAACATTGTTTTTGTGTAGACTCCTTTCCATGGTTGTATTCCAATAGGTTTTGAAATTCACATGGAAAACCAGCACTGAGTCTACACCATTGCCTTATAGCTTGTTGAATAGCTCCTCCATCTTGGATTGGTTGATTAGCATACAGTTCAGTTGCTTATGCTGTAATTAGCATGGCACAGTGTTTTCCTTGCTTGCACAGCTCTGAGCTTACTTAATCCAAAACAGTCTGCTACCTCATGCATGTCTTGCTGCACCATGCACATTGTGTAAATGGAACATGTAGGCTTTATTGAATTTGGCTGGCAGTTTTTTGTTTGGTTTAGTGTTTTGGTTTCATTGCAGTTTTGACAATTTTACTTTTAATATACTATGCTTGCAATGTCTTTTTTACTTTAGATGAGCTATATAAACATTCTTTATTTATAGTCTGCATACAAGTTTGATACAATACCTATAAATTGTCATTATACTATGTGAGTCGTGATTAATACGTTGAAAAGAATTACAACAACATTTATATATTTTTCAGCTATGGGTCTATATTACATCATCAAAAACTCTCTTGAGCGAATGGCATTTCTTCGAAAATACCGTTCATCGAATTTCACTCTTGTGGGGGGCTGCATCCCACCCCCCCTGCTAATTATATATACCAACTCCGAGATTGCACTATAGCAAGGAAAGGGCAAATTTTCCGATCTTCACTGTACCGCAGTCTCACTATGAACAGTTTGATGAAGAGCATGTTCGATGTAAGTGCACTGAAAATGCTGCTCGCTGAACTGAATTTTCAATAATGTAATAGGGACCCTCAGCTATATACAGTCAGTGTACATTAACTGCTTTCAGATCAAGCTCCCAGCTATAGCATACTTTAAAACAGTCAATGATCTTGCTAGTAGGTGTCAGAAATATTTTATATGGTTATGCATCCATTTATTTAGAAGTCAGATGAAATACATTCAGGCAACCAAGCTTATTGCTTCTGAGATGATTTTAGAGAAAGACTGTTCAAGTCCCATTTAGGCTAGTAACACTGAATTGGTGTTTTAGATAAGGGTCTTCTAAATCTACAGAAAGTTTGCATATCTGAGCTTTGCACTTGATAAGATCTAGGAGAGTCTGAATGTTCCAGTTAAAATTTTAAATGCCCACTTGTGCCTAAAAAGGGAAAAACATTGATTATTTTCAGCTGTCTAAAAAAGAACACTTGAAAAACACCACTATGGAAAAATAAATGTGCAGCTTAGATGTTTAGTATGAATTTCACATTAATCAGCTGTGACCTTTCTGTGAACACAAAACACTTCTACCTACTCTAGAAGAGGAACAGCAAGCAGAGAATCTGTAAAAAAGTGAAGTGTAGTGTAATATAAAATAGCCAAGTGCCTAAAGGAGTATATAGTAACTTTTCTCTTCCTTCGTGTTTTTATATTGAATGCAGATATACCTCTATGGATCTGTACAGTCAATAAATGGGGAAAATGCAGAAAAAAATTATTTGATTAAAAGGAAAAATAATACTGCTAACGGTGATACTCATTATTAACATTATTTTATTACTATATTTGCTATTGTTAATATTACCATTCGATATACTATTGTGTATTGCTTCATAATGCCGTTATTACTGTATATTTATTAATTCTGTCTTCAATTGTTTCCTGTATATTAATCTTGATATTCTCCTGTTATATAATGTATTCATACCTCTCAACCTCTTAGTGCAAGAAATCTGGACAAAGCCTGACAAAAAGGGGGGGGGGGTAAAGGCCCAAAAATAGGGACAGATTTAAAAATATTGCTCTTATAAACTTAGAAAGTTGCTAGAGTAACAGGGTTTATGTTAACATACATTTTGTGAAGGATCTGAAGTCTGAAACTAAAATATATGTCATTATATAGTGACTTCAGTCCTCAGATCATACCAGTGATTTGCCAGAAAACCACAAATTTTATGAGGAACAGACTAAAAATATGAGTGAAAAATCTGGACATTCTGTAAAAATCTGGACAGTTGAGAGGTATTCACCCAGTTTAATTTTCCAATTCTTTTGGATTTCTAATACCATGACAGAAATGGACCCCATTCCTAAGTCAAAGTATGATTAAAGTTCATGAAATCAGTATTGTTTCAGGCTTTGATGTTAGCCAAAAGTGCTGTTCGCAGCACCAACAATTTGCCCAGAACTGACTTCTTCAGTTCATAGAGTTGCTCCTACTACTATTGGAAATGTTTGAATATCCTTCCACATTGCCCTCATTTCTGCCTGCAAATCCAGGTATTTTATAACTTTGTGCCTCTCTGTATGTAAGCCACTGTAATCAATGGGTGTAGCAATTTCAATAATCAATGCTACTTTTGTCTCCTTTTCATGAACCACTATATCTGGTTTTCTTGCATCTATTTTTGAATTGTTGGTAATGAGTGATCCCATCTAATATAAACAACATCATTTTCTATAATGCATAGCAGCTTAAGTTTCCAATGCTTCTCAGCTACTTCAATATTGTAATGCTTTCAGTATACAGACCGTCTGCTATTTTGTTTTACAAAAGCTGCATTTGTCTGTTTCTCCAACATGTTCAAAGGACTTTGTAAATCAATGTGTATGTAGTTCACAGTCCTGGGCTACCAATATTAACCTTTTGTCTTTTGGTTTAAATTCACCTCTCCTTAACCATCCTGCATCAGATCCTGATCAACATGAGGCTGTTCCAGGAGCTTTCTGTACTTGGCAATTATATTTATGCCTTTTCCACATTTCTTGCCTGCTCATCTGATCCTTCACCTGATATTCTTTCTTTTTTTGGCACATCCAGTTGCTGCTTGATTTTTGTCTAGTTCTGGTTTAATTTCCATTCCTGCTTGTCACTGATATGCTTCTGCTAAACTAAGCGTGGAAGTCATCTTAGATGTGTTCTCTTCATGTTTTAAAATTTTAACTATGTTTACATATTATTAGGTCAGTATATATGTATGTAGTCCTACAACTGTAGAACAATATATGTAATCAGTTTTGAGGAGGCCCATAATTCCTTCAGAATGGGGAATATATAATCTTGATATACACTGATTTTTATAAATCATTTGATAAGTCTTAAGCATTTTTTCATGTCTGACTGATCTTATACCTTTTACGGCTAGTCAGTCACCCCAAAACTATGTTAGAACAGGAAGAGCAAATTGGTTTATAGCTTGGCCTTTGTTCTTAGATGTCAGAGCTGCTTCCAGTCTTAATTTTAGTCTTCTAAAACATTCCTTACTAAGTTTTATTCACATGTATTCATGCTTTACTGTTGATCCTTCATCAATTCACCAAATATTTATACACCCTCCTACTCAAGTTCCTTTCTATCACATTCTTGTTCCAGACTGATATTTTCTTGGTGCTGCAGTTTTCCTGCTTTAAAGTTTTCTTTGCACATTTATCAAGACCAAATGACATTCTTATATCATCTAAGAACATTTTGACCATTTGCAGCTGTGCTTTCAGTTCCTCATCTGATGAATTATACAGTTTTAAATCATCCACAAAAAGAAAATGCAAAGTCTTTAATCTTTGTTGTTTTCTGGGAGCCAAATTGTAACCGTGATCTAACCTAATAAGTAAACAGTTTACTGGGTTAAGGGCAAGACAAAAGAGCAGCAGTGACAGAGTCACTCTGGAATATCCCCATTTGAATTTTTATTCCTGATATAATAATTTGTCCTTTACCATGGCTTAGCTGCAGAGTGGTTTGCCACTATTTCATGGTCACTGTAATATAATCGATCAATGTAGGGTATATCTTATACATCTGTAAGCACTCCTTTATCCATGAATGTGGAAAGCTGTCAAATTGCCATGACTGAATTTTCTTCTAATGACTATAAACTCTATTGGCATCAATTCCAGTATATAGTTTATACATTGTCAGAAGGCAAATTATTGGTCTATAGCCTGTAGGATAGCTTGTACATTCACTCTTAAGGAGGAGTATCATTTTTCCTGTTGTTAACCAGGTTGGTGTCTGTTTTGGATGCGCATATAGATAGTTCTTACTCAGGGCTACATCTTCATGTAAAGATGTTAGTACTTGTAGCCAGAAATTAAGTACTGCATTTGGGCCTGGAGTTTTCCAGTTAGGAGCTTTCTTAATTTTGTTTCAGTTTCTCTGGCTGTTACTTCTTCCCATTTCATATCCTGCACATTTTAACTTATTACTGTTTCTTTTACTTCTTCTATCAATTCAGCATCTTTGTTATGTTCCACAGGGTCTTCATAGTTATTTTTCCAAAATGTGTTTATTTCTTCTTTTTTTGGTGGTATTTCTATTCCTTTTGCCTTGTTTCCTAATTCTTTGTGAAACTTTTTGGGTCACCAGTGATTGCTTATTTTGTACTTTCTTTTAATATATCTGCATATCTTCTAAGTTTTTCTGCTGTGCTAATTTATTTAATTATTTGCTCTGTTCTGATACTGCACATTCCTTTTATCATATCTATCTAAGTATTTTTGTTGATGTATTCCCTGTTCTGTATTCTTCTAACAGTGACATTTCTTGTCTTAATTGCTTTATAGTTTTCTGTATTTGATACTTTCCTGATGGCATTTGGTTTCTTCTCTTCCTTTCCCTTATTGCTCTGTGTTTTGTGGTAAGACTAACTTTTTGTCAATTTAACTGCACAGTAATATCTCTGATTTACTTCTGCTATAGCACACAAATTTCTGTGAACAGTCTTGATTACTCTGTTCATTTTATCAAACTTTTAACATTTTTGGGTCTTATTGACTTTCTGTAATCTACTTCTTTCATTGATATTAATATGTCTGTCCATCTGTATTAAATCAAGCAACTCTTCCCTTAGATCATTTTCTTCTAAACTAAGGGCACATTCTTTGCTCTCCATTTCCTGCAGGCATTCTGCACAAAGTTCTCGAACATCTTCCTGTAACATGTTCTCTTCATCTTCATGAGTAACTCTTTTATATGGGAATTCACTGGCCTATCACTCCACAACATTGGTTGAGTCAGAATTGTCACTATTCCCTGCTCCTTCCCTTGCTGTGCAACTCCAGCTGAACTTTTGTATTGGTTTCCTACTAAAGGCTCCAAAGTATCTTCATATGGCAATTGATCAAATGCTTCCTGTTCCACTGGTTTCTCCTTAATATGGGGACTCATTGTTCTATCATGATGTGATGTTACCAGAGTTGGATTTTTTACACTAAATCCTTCACTTCACATGTAATCCATTACTTCAGTTTCTATTTCTTTAACGTCTCCATTACTAATCCTTGTTTATACCTTCCTTTTTGTTTTCATATTTTTTATATTGTAAAATGTTCAATATCCATGCGCCTTTGCCTGTATTTCTCTTCAAATATCGTTGAGGCTACCTTTTTGTATTGATTAATTTTGCTTTCTCCTTTGCATTAATATTGCACCATACTAAATCTCTTTTTCTGTCCCATGTCCATATTTCTTCTTCAGATGTCACTTCTCCTGTTTCTTCTTACTTTGGGGATCTGTTGTTCCATCATGTTGTGATGTAACTTCTGTTAAACTTTCTACACTAAATCCTTCACTTTGTAGGTATTCCCTAACTTCATATTGTAATCATTTAACTTCTGCTTCACTAATCTTCTGTTCTACATTCCCCCTTTCTGATCTAATTTTTTCTTGTGAAATGTTCCACATCTGTGTGCCTTTGCCTGCATTTATCTTTGGAGCTGCTTTCTTGTTTTGATTAGTTTGGCTTTCTCCTTTGCATAAATATTGCACCTTATAAGAGCTTTCTTTCTTTCCCACATTCATGTTTCTTTTTATACCTTTCAAAAATCTCTAGATTTTGTTCTTTGTGTTTTTGCACTTCCTCAGTTGTCTTTTTTTTTACAAATGGCCCAAGGCTTCTTGGTCTATATAATGTTTTTTTTTCATGAATCTGTTGTATTAGTGAACACAAAGTTGCATTTGAAGCTTCTGACAGTTTTTCTTGTGCAAATATTTTTCTTTCCTCTAATTTCTCTTTTAATCTTTTTGTATAGCTTCTGACTGGAAATTCTGGGCTTCTTGCATAATAGTAACAAACATAATTTCTTTCTTATCCTCTGTTATCTTTATGGCTCTTTTTTTGGCTTGACAGTTTTGGTAGTTGTTATAGACTACTATTTCTTTCTACAGTAGTGGAAGCCATCCACCCACTGAGCCTGGCCTCATCCCATTGAAAGAATTTTTACATGCCTTGAGGATTCTACACTGACATTTTTTCCAGACCAGGCACCAGTGCACCTACCAGGACTGGGCACTTTTTTATCCTGGGACTTATGCGCCCAGCTGTCTTTTTTATATTCTAACCCACTTGTCTCTGTGATATATACTATGTAAAATACAGCCTATATATCAGTGCTATCTTGGTGGCATTTTGTAAAAAACAGAGTCCACATCATGAAGGTACCAGCCAAGACTTGTGGATGAATTCTATTCCAGGAATGCTACTCTCCTTTGCTTGCTGAGTTTCTTATCTCTCCTTTCAGGCTCCATATAATTCCAGGAAAACTACCATCCTTTGCTTGCTGATTTTCTCATCTCACCCCAAATGTATCAGTATGTGACAAGCCATGCTTTCTGAGACTTATTTTTCATAGAAGAAAAAACAAGGACCTCTCATCTATTTGATATCTGCTTTATTATTCACTTTCGCTCAGGAAAAAGGAATGATGACCACACCCTGGCATGGAACAGGCTTCAAAGCTATACATAAACAGTATACTCTTCTGATACATGGAATTAAGGTGTCAAGAGGTTAATGAGAAACACATGATGTCAAAGAAAAAATAATTTTAGCAAAGCCACTTCTTCCTTTCCTCTCTTTACCCATATTTGTCAGAAAGCAATAAATTGAAGAGAGAAAATCAAACTGCTCCAAAGGCTGATACTGAAGAAAGAATTGTGTATTCACAGCTGGAGTTACTCCACAGTAGAGACAGACTGGAGGAATTTTAAAGCCTCCCCTCCTGCCTTTTTTTAATTTACATGGGATAGATACTTCAGTGAAACTAAGACATTCAGTCAGTCAGGTATTTCAGTTATTCATTTTTTCTTCTGTGTTATTTGAACAGTTATACTTGGTCTTATGAGCTATCCAACTTACTCTGCTACAGACTCTGAAAGAGTATTGCTTGAGGATTCCTATATAGACATAATCACTGATAAACTAAAATTGTGGTACTGTATCTTTTTTTACATCAGGGCCTGGGCTAGCTACAAAGGTAGATGCAGTTACAATGAGAAAAGGAGAACGTTTGCTAGAAAGATATTCGGTACTTATGTATTATCGCAACCAGATTTTTGCGATAATACTGCTTTCTTTCCCATGGGTAATGTAAAGCATAAATGTATGCAGAATCACACAGGGAATGTTATCTTTAAAACAAAACACTTTGTTTAGGTAGGAATAACAGTGTAATTATATGAAAAATGAATATTTCTTTGAAGGTATGCCGTTCCCAAAATCAAGTCACTCATACCACATTTTCAAGTCCTATTTTGTGTTAGGCACATTCCAAACAGTAAACCAGCGACTGAGCAATCCACAAG